>NC_143038.1:54402500-54702500 GCF_057628025.1 Oncorhynchus mykiss | reverse complement strand
CAGTTGAGAACTTGTGAGGCGTCTGTTTCTCAAAATAGACACTCTAATGTACTTGTCCTTTTGCTCAGTTGTGCACCGGGGCCTCCCACTCCTCTTTCTATCCTGGTTCAAGCCAGTTTGCGCTGTTCTGTTAAGGGTAGTAGTACACAGCGTTGTACAAGAGCGTCTGTTTCTTGGCAATTTCTCAAATGGAATAGCCTTCATTTCTCAGAACAAGAACAGACTGACCAGTTTCAGAAGAATGTGCTTTGTTTCTGGCCATTTTGAGCCTGTAATTGAACCCACAAATGCTGATGCTCCAGATATTCAACTAGTCTAAAGAAGCAATTCTACTGGCCTTCTTTAATCAGAACAACAGTTTTCAGCTGTGATAACATAATTGCGAAAGGGTTTTCTAATGATCAATTAGCGTTTTAAAATGATAAACTTGGATTAGCTAACAAAACGTGCCTTTGGAACACAGGAGTGACGGTTGCTGATAATGGGCCTCTGTAGATATTCCATTAAAAATCATCCGTTTCCAGCTACAATAGTCATTTAAAATATTAACAATGTCTACACTGTATTTCTGATACATTTTATGTTATTTTAGTGGACAAAAAAATTGAAATGTCCTTGTTTTTTAAAGAAAAACTAAGTGACTCCAAACTTTTGAACCGTAGTGTATATATTACCTCAACTACCTTGTACCCCTGCAAATTGACTTGGTACCTATACTACTTATATGTACTGTCGTCTTTTATTGTATTGCGTTACGATTTCTGCATTGTTGGGAAAGGGATTGTAAGTAAGCATTTCACAGTAAAGTCGTGTTTGGCGCATTTGAGAAATACCATTTAGTTTTATTTGGCAGCCACTAAAACATGGCAAACGTCAAAAGGCATAGTACTGGTGGGCAAAACAAATGTCAATGTCCTCCAAGTCATACACAAAGTAGGTTTATTACCTCTTTTTAGCAGTCATCCAGGGGTCTTCAACCATTTCTTGACCAGGGTTCCCCGCCCAGGCAAACTGGCGACCCAGGGACCCTCATCATATGTTAGCAAAAAATGATGAATAATAATGGCAACAAGAAGTGGCCTTATCAACTTTATCAACCTTATTTCAAATATATAGATTCGGTATATAGATTCATTATTTTGACCTCTCCACCATATAATTGGAAGAGGTAATCCCTTAACATACCTTTCTAGCTAATAGACTAACTCCAAACACATTTTCACTAATAGCAGCTGTTAAGCTGGTTAAACAAAGGCTAGCCATGTGTAGTCAAAAATGAATGTCAAGGAAGCTTACCAGCAGCCATCTCCACTTGCCGTGACTGGTACTCGCGGGTGCTTTTTCAAAGCCTATGTGAGATACACAGTGAGTGTAATTAACTCCACAAATTGTATTCGGTTGTTGCTATCGATATGCATAAAACTTTTAAATAAAAATACTTTTTTCCACTTTATATAAAAAACTTTATTAAAATAATATATATATATATAAAATGGTTTGAGGGATGGGGTGCTTTTGGATGGATGGATCTCGGGCGGAGGGGGGGTGAACAAAGGGCTTTTAATGTCTTTTGAAATGTCATTACGCTGACATCATCACTAGTTTAAGTCAACGAAAGGCATTATCAAGAGGGATTCAATGAAGGGAGGAGTCTCTGGGGTACATACCCAAACCCCTCCACACTCACCTTCAGCAAACACACATTAACAGGTTGTGTGTGAGGATGTGAATTCATCCTGCTAGTGATTCTTTTCCTATGTAGCTTCTGTGTTGAGCATATTTTGTGTGGAAGCATATTTTCAGTGTTCTCAGACCTCTTGTTCTTTTGATGATAAAAGAGATGGACTAACCTAAACTACTGGCTGATCTAAAGTAAGAGAGTTTCTCCCTGGGTAAGGTCTCATTTTGAAGCACCGATCCAGCGGGGGTAACATGATTCATGTCTGTCCCCCGAAATAGCAGATTTCTTGTCTCTCTGTGCAACCTAGGGGACATCACACATTCCCATAGACACTTCTGCCCTGTTTTCTGAGGACTTTGCTCTGTCCGGTTGGGTTTGTTGTCTGAACTCCTGTAAACCTAAAGTGCTCCCTCTGCTGTGAAAGTGAGAAAGGTGAGACTGAGGACATCGAGATTTGAATCTTGTCTTGTTATAATGTTTATAACATCAAAAACATAGCCATTTATTTGTATTGTAATATAGTCAAGGATGTAGCCATTTCCTAAATGAAGTGGCTTTTCTGTAGGCAAACATCTCCCTCATTATTGGTTATTCAGGGTTTTTATCTGGATCAAAATGGAGCTTCAATGCCATACAACTCTCCTTCCGTGGCCTCCAACTGCTCTTAAATGCAAGTAAAACTAAATGCATGCTATTCAACCGATTGCTGCCCGCACCTGCCTGCCCGTCCAGCATCACTACTCTGGATGGTTCTGACAACTACAAATAACTAGGTGTCTGGCTAGACTGTAAACTCTCCTTCCAGATTCACATTAAGCATATCCAATCCAAAATGAAATCTAGAATCGGCTTCCTATTTCACAACAAAGCGTCCTTCACTCATGCTGCCAAACATACCCTCGTAAAACTGACCATCCTACCAATTCTCGACTTTGGCGATGTCATTTACAAAATAGACTGCAACACTCTACTCAACAAATTGGATGCGGTCTATCACAGTGCCATCCGTTTTGTCACCAAAGCCCCATATACTACCGACCACTGCGACCTGTATGCTCTCGTTGGCTGGCCCTCGCTTCATACTCGCCACCAAACCCACTGGCTCCAGGTCATCTACAAGTCTCTGATAGGTAAAGCCCCGCCTTATCTCAGCTCACTGGTCACCGTAGCAGCACCCACCCGTAGCACGCGCTCCAGCAGGGATATCTCTCTGGTCACTCCCAAAGCCAATTCTTCTTTTGGCTGCCTTTCCTTCCAGTTCTCTGCTGCCAATGACTGGAACGAACTGCAAAAATCACTGAATCTGAAGACTCATATCTCCGTCACTAGCTTTAAGCACCAGCTGTCAGAGAAACTCACAGATCACTGCACCTGTACATAGCCCCAGCTGTCAGAGAAACTCACAGATCACTGCACCTGTACATAACCCACCTGTAAATAGCCCCATCCCCATACTGTATTTATTTATTTATCTTGCTCCTTTACACCCCAGTATATCTACTTGCACATTCATCTTCTTCACATCTACCATTCCAGTGTTTAATTGGTATATTGTAGTTACTTCGCCACCATGGCCTATTTATTGCCTTATACCTCCCTTATCCTACCTCATTTGCACAGACTCTATATAGACTTTTTCTAATGTTGACTGTATGTTTGTTTATTCCATGTGTAACTCTGTGTTGTTGAATGTGTCGAACTGCTTTGATTTATCTTGGCCAGGTCGCGGTTGTAAATGAGAACTTGTTCTCAACTTTCCTACCTGGTTAAATAAAGGTGAAATAAAATAAATAGCTGTTGCGGGGGCGTGGCCATTGGCATGGCCAGTGGTTCCGAAAATGATTGAAGCCCTCATGTTGACTGCAGTTATTTGTTTAAAGCTAATTTCCTGCAGTTCTACACATTTTGCCATTTGGTGCAAATAAAATGTTTCATTTTTAAAGTAAATTTCATTCAATTCTGCACATTTTGCCATGAGGCTGAGAGTTTGCAGTTTAAAGCTGACTCAAACATAATAACAAAATCAAAGTGGGCCCCATACATGACAAAAATACTCCTGAATGCATAATGTTTAGGATTTTATATACTCTGACTGTTGAGACTTTTATTTTATCTTAAAAAAAATATATATATATATATATATATGCCCATTATCTTTTCTACATACTTTATCTTGTTTTAGTTATTTAACCTTTCTGATCTCCCATCCCGGATCCGGGTTCGTGAATACAGACTCAAGCTCATTACCATAACGCAACGTTAACTATTCATGAAAATCGCAAATGAAATGAAATAAATATGCTAGCTCTCAAGCTTAGCCTTTTGTTAACAACACTGTCATCTCAGATTTTCAAAATATGCTTCTCAACCATTGCAAAACAAGCATTTGTGTAACAGTATTGATGGCTAACGTAGCATTTAGCATTAGCATTCAGCTGGCAACATTTACACAAAAAAACAGAAAAGCATTCAAAAAAATCATTTACCTTTGAAGAACTTCAGATGTTTTCAATGAGGAGACTCTCAGATAGCAAATGTTCAGTTTTTCCTGAAAGATTATTTGTTTAGGACAAATCGCTCCGTTTTCTGCGTCACGTTTAGCTATGAAAAAACCCCTGTATCCAGGATTGTGTAAATCTATCAGCAAGCTCATTAGCATAACACAACGTTAACTATTTATGAAAATCGCAAATGAAATGAAATAAATATGCCATCTCTCAAGCTTAGCCTTTTGTAAACAACACTGTCATCTCAGATTTTCAAAATATGCTTCTCAACCATAGGAAAACAATCATTTGTGTAAAAGTAGCTAGCTAGAGTTAGCATTTCGCGTTAGCATTTAGCGTTAGCATTAGCGTTAGCATCCAGCACGCAACATTAACAAAAACATAAAAGCCTTCAAATAAAATCATTTACCTTTGAAGAACTTCTGATGTTTTCAATGAGGATACTCTCAGTTAGATAGCAGATGCTCAGTTTTTCCAAAAAGATTCCTTGTGTATTAGAAATAGCTCCGTTTTATACATCACATTTGGCTACCAAAAAAAATCCATAAATTCAGTCCTCAAAACGCAAACTTTTTTCCAAATTAACTCCATAATATCGACTGAAAACATGGCAAACGTTGTTTAGAATCAATCCTCAAGGTGTTTTTCACATATCTCTTCATTGATACATCGTTCTTGGAAACATGCTTTCTCTCCTGAATCCCAGGAGAAAATGCCTGCACCTGAAGATTACGCACAAATTTAGACAAAGGACACCGGGCGGACCTCTGGAAAATGTAGTCTCTTATGGCCAATCTTCCAATGATATGCCTACAAATACGTCACAATGCTGCTAAGACCTTGGGCGAACGACAGAAAGTGTAGGCTCATTCCTTGCGCAAATCACAGCCATATAAGGAGAGAATGGAAAACAGAGCTTCAGAAATTCTGCTAATTCCTGGGTGATGCATCATCTTGGTTTCGCCTGTAGAATGAGTTCTGGGGCACTTACAGACAAAATCTTTGCAGATTCTGAAACTTCAGAGTGTTTTCTTTCCAAAACTGTCAAGAATATGCATAGTCGAGCATCTTTTCGTGACAAAATATCGCGCTTAAAACGGGAACGTTTTTTATCCAAAAATGAAATAGCGCCCCTAGAGCTCTAAGAGGTTAAGTTTACACTGAAAACTTTTTTCCATCCAGAAAATGTATTATTATTATTTAAAAAATGTCAGTTTGGACAGAAATAATTGTTCATTGGGAGATGCTGTATTGATTGAGTTAGTTTTAGTGTGGTCAGACTTGTATGCCTTAGAGACTAGCCTCGAGGGGTTAAGGAACAGGAACTCGTGGCTAATTCTTTACCCCACGCCCTTTCTCCCATCACCCCTCCTGAAGGCATCAGCATGCTTCAGTTCAGCTGGTGCCTATCCTAGCTCTACTAGCCGAGCCCGCACACTCCCTTAAAATACCTTCGCTTGCAAAGCGAGAAAAAAGCATCAATAGTACTGTTTGTCCATTTTGAGACACCGTAGCCAGTATACACTTCCTCAAAATAACTCAAGTCTGTCATTAATTTTGACATTTTTGACTAGGGAGACCTTAGTCGTGTAATTTTGCATCTGACTAGGATGTTTGGTGCGGTATTTCTGACGTGAAAAAATGTGCATAAGGATGAGTCGTCTCACGCAGGAGTTGTCTCTCCCTACTGTTCACCCAAGCTCTCCCTACTGTTCATTGAAGCAAAACAGTGTCAACATACATTCAGTATACCAAACATTAGGAACACCTGCCTAATATTGCCTAATATTAATTTTTCCTCCGAATTGCTCAATTCGTAGGGGCATGGACTCTACAAGGTGTCGAAGGCGTTCCACAGGGATGCTGGCCCATGTTGATTCCAATGCTTCCCACAGTTGTCAAGTTAGCTGGGGGTGAACCATTCTTGATGCACAGGGGAATCTGTTGAGCGTGAAAAACCCAGCAGTGTTGCATTCCTTGACACACTCAAACCGATGCACCTGGCACCTACTACCATACCCCGTTCAAAGGCAGTTAAATCTTTTGTCTTACCAATTAACCTTCTGAATGGCACACACACAATCCAAAGCTTAAGAATCATTCTTTATCCTCTCCTCCCCTTCATCTACACTGATTGAAGTGGATTTAATATGGGGGATCATAGCTTTCACCTGGATTCCCCTGGCCGGTCTATGGTATGGAAGGAGCTGTGTTTTGTATACTCAGTGTATATTCATGCACCCACACTACATGCCACATCTCATTCAGTCCCTAATCTAAGCCTATTCCACCCCATCCCCAGCCTTTTGTCCAGACCTAGCCCCATCCTTCTAGCCTGAGCAGCCCAGCCCCAGTAGACCAGCTCCGTCCATCCCTGCCCCGTGCTTGCCTTTGGTAGTGTTGATTGCGGGGGTCACATGATGCGTGGGGATGGGCTCCTTTGCTGGGACTGCCTTGTTTGTCAGAACAGAGGAACCATGTGTGACAACGTCTGTGTGTGATAGAGAGATATATAGGCTACGGAGGGGAGGGGAGGAGAGAGAAAAAAGGGAGGGGGAGCGAGGGAAGCGAGACTGAGTGAGAGAGCGAGAGACTGAGAGGAGGTGGGTAGGTGCATGTGGGAGACTGGAGACGTTGGTTTGGTTCAGTCAGACAGGAGCAGAGCGGAGGAGCACAGCAGTGTAAGTGTTTGTGTGTGTGAGAGTATATCTCACATTGGCTGAGCCTGGACTCTCAGCCTGGCAGGAACAGGAAAACCCATCGGACAGAGGGACAGACCGACAGATATCGACAGCGAATCACAGACAGACTGGGGGAGGAAGTAGCTTGGATGTGAGCGTCTGATGCGCTCCCTGTGGATAAAGAGCTATCTGTTTTGTGTTTTTTTTCATCCTACCTGACTGGATTCTCTGCTGTGTGTCGTGTAGCCCTGGACTAGCTGAGGAAATCACAGCTCAGAGGTATTTGCTCACTATTTGGCTTTGGCTTCAAGGATTTAATGGTTGGGGTAGGAAATAAGGAATGGAGAGATAAAGAGAGTGTGGTAGTGGGGGGGATTGCTGTTCATCAGGCGGAACATATCAGTATATGAGACAGAGGCAGATCGCTGGCAGACATGTCAGCTGATGTGTTTTGGTCAAACGGAAGCTGTCTGTGTCTTGTGCGTGTGTGTCTGGCGGAGACAGCAGTGCTCTGTGATGGGGGCTCTATTATTAAGCTGTGATCTGTTGACATGCCTGCACCAGAGCTGGCTAGCAGCAGGGTTTCCAGGATACTAGTTTACCCCCTCTCCTCTCCTCCTGTCCCCCTCGCTGTCTCCCTCTCTCTCTTTCCCTTTCTCTCTCCCTCGATCCATCTCTCCGTCTGCTCCTCCCCTCCACCCCCTGGCGCTCTCTCGCCATCCCTCTGTAAATTGATTGTTTTAAAGCCTTTCTCTCTTACCCTCTGCCGTCGTGCTAGCCTTCGGTGAAGGAGCTTTTACTAGCTGAAAAAAATACCCATCTTGGTTGCGGTATTTTAGGCAGGTTTCTGGGTAATTTAGTCTCAGTGACCCTCAGATCTTTCTTATTTTAATCCCCCCTCCCTGATGCTTCCCCCTCTGTTCAAATAATTTAGTGCTGAAAACAGAGGCTTTGCAGAGGAAAATGGAGCATGTCACAGGTTGAGGGAAAGGCCTGTTTTGATCTCATTCTGTGTGTGTGTGTGTGTGTTCCTGTCTCTCTCTCCTCACCATGAGCCTCTTTCAGCCAGCATTGTGAAAACAACAGCCTCTCCATAAAACCTCTCTGATCAATGTTGCCAATCAATCAAAAGCCATAACAAAGCCTGTCGACCTCTTCCTCCTAAAATGGGGGTGGGGGGAGTCTGTTCAGTCCAGTGGTGCCTGGGCTCGGAATGCGACCCCTGACCCGCAAGGGAATATGTGGAGAGGAAAATGCTGGAAAGGACGGCCTGTGTGCTATGGATTAACCCATTGGTGGGGCAGATGGTTGTGTTCCTCATGGAATTGGGAGCACGGGCACTGAACCCAGTCTTCACCCATCCCTGTGACCCCTTCCCCTGCGTGCACACACCAACACGCCAGCTAGATCAGGCCAAGATGGAGGCCATGATGGAGGTGTATGCTTATGCTACTGTACTGAGAATATGCTAGCCGCCTCTTTGTTTGCTGTCTGGAAAACCTGCATGAAAACATGCCTCAGTCAGTAATGCGAAACAGACTAGTGTGGTATCAGAAATGCTACTCGAATAGCCAAGTGTACAATTGTCAGTGGGTGATATCTTTGTTTTGTTTGCTGAAGATTAGATTGTGTTACATTATGTATCTGTGTGTGGAGGGGAGAAGAGGACTTCTGTTCCTCTCCTTCGACATTGACGGGTTAAAGCAGCAGATGTTTGGGTGAGGTCGCTGGTTTGAGACAATATGTCAGAACCTTCAAGACTGTAGACAGGCAGACGGACAGGCAGACGGACATATAGACAGAAGGAAACCCAAAAGGAATTCAGACGGTGCACATCTTCTTTCATGGAAGTCAACATCGGCAAGGCAACTTTGTACCAAATCAAGTGGCGTTGCTGCTGTTGCGCTGAAACACAAACTCAGAATTGTAGCTTGACGGGAATATGGTGAATCTTAAATTCATTTCCTGTCTCCCGTCATGTTCTTCTTGCCATGGACAGAAGCATCACTATGCAGTTGACTTAACAGGTCTTCTGTAGGTAAGTACCCCTCTGTTCGCTCTCATTTTAGACCATTCATCTCTGGAAGAGAGATGTTAGTGTGCACAGCACATAGACACAGTGTCTCACCGATTCACCTCTCTCTCCCCTCTCACGTGAGACGTGCACAGACTACAGACTGAGAATAGAGACACTCACTCTAACCCACGCTATGCTGTTTAAGGCAGAATACCCTGACCAACATCCATACAAGTTTATATTGTTTAGTGGATCCATTGTGCTGCAGTGCAGGACTACTATATATAGTATAGGGTTGATGATGGCTTATCAGGAAAATACCTGTTGTACACATACAGTTGAAGTCGGAGGTTTACATACACTTAGGTTGGAGTCATTAAAACTCGTTATTCAACCACTCCACGCATTTTTTGTTAACAAACTATAGATAAAATCAAATTTTATTTGTCACATACACATGGTTAGCAGATGTTAATGCGAGTGTAGCGAAATGCTTGTGCTTCTAGTTCCGACAATGCAGTAATAACCAACGAGTAATCTAACCTAACAATTCCACAACTACTACCGTATACACACAAGTGTAAAGGGATAAATAATATGTACATAAAGATATATGAATGAGTGATGGTACAGAACGGCATAGGCAAGATGCAGTAGATGGTATAGAGTACAGTTTATACATATACATATGAGATGAGTAATGTAGGGTATATAAACAAAGTGGCATAGTTTTAAAGTGGCTAGTGATACATGTTTTACATAAAGATGGCAAGATGCAGTAGATGATATAGAGTACAGTATATACATGTACATATGAGATGAGTAATGTAGGGTATGTAAACATTATATTAAGTAGCATTGTTTAAAGTGGCTAGTGATACATTTTTACATCAATTCCCATCAATTTATATTATTAAAGTGGCTGGAGTTGAGTCAGTATGTTGGCAGCAGCCACTCAATGTTAGTGGGGGCTGTTTAACAGTCTGATGGCCTTGAGATAGAAGCTGTTTTTCAGTCTCTCGGTCCCTGCTTTGATGCACCTGTACTGACCTCGCCTTCTGAATGATAGCGGGGTGAACAGGCAGTGGCTTGAGTGGTTGTTGTCCTTGATCATCTTTATGGCCTACCTGTGACATCGGGTGGTGTAGGTGTCCTGGAGGGCAGGTAGTTTGCCCCCGGTGATGCGTTGTGCAGACCTCACTACCCTCTGGAGAGCCTTACGGTTGTGGGCGGAGCTGTTGCCGTACCAGGCGGTGATGCAGCCTGACAGGATGCTCTCGATCGTGCATCTGTAGAAGTTTGTAAGTGCTTTTGATGACAAGCCAAATTTCTTCAGCCTCCTGAGGTTGAAGAAGCGCTGCTGCGCTTTCTTCACAACGCTGTCTGTGTGGGTGAACCAATTCAGTTTGTCCGTGATGTGTACGCCGAGGAACTCAAAACGTACTACCCTCTCCACTACTGTCCCGACGATGTGGATAGGGGGGTGCTCCCTCTGCTGTTTCCTGAAGTCCACAATCATCTCCTTTGTTTAGTTGACGTTGAGTGTGAGGTTATTTTTCTGACACCACACTCCGAGGGCCCTCACCTCCTCCCTGTAGGCTGTCTCGTCGTTGTTGGTAATCAAGCCTACCACTGTAGTGTCGTCCGCAAACTTGATGATTGCGTTGGAGGTGTGCATGGCCACGCAGTCGTGGGTGAACAGAGAGCACAGGAGAGGGCTCAGAACGCACCCTTGTGGGGCCCCAGATCACCCGGGGGCGGCCCGTCAGGAAGTCCAGTTGCACAGGGCGGGGTCGAGACTCAGGGTTAAATGCTGAGCTGTAGTCGATGAACAGCATTCTCACATAGGTATTCCTCTTGTCCAGATGGGTTAGGGCAGTGTGCAGTGTGGTTTCGATTGCGTCTTCTGTGGACCTATTGGGGTGGTAAGCAAATTGGAGTGGGTCTAGGGTGTCAGGTAGGGTGGAGGTGATATGGTCCTTGACTAGTCTCTCAAAGCACTTCATGATGACGGAAGTGAGTGCTACGGGGCGGTAGTCGTTTAGCTCAGTTACCTTAGCTTTCTTGGGAACAGGAACAATGGTGGCCCTCTTGAAGCATGTGGGAACAGCAGACTGGGATAAGGATTGAATGAATATGTCTGTAAACACACCAGCTCTGAGGACACGGCTGAGGATGCCGTCTGGGGATGCCGGCTGGGGATGCCGGCTGGGCCTGCAGACCTCTGGTCTGATGAAACAAGAATAGAACTGTTTGGCCATAATGATCATCGATATGTTTGGAGGAAAAGGGGAGGCTTGCAAGCTGAAGAACACCATCCCAACCGTGAAGCACGGTGGTGGCAGCATCATGTTGTGGGGGTGCTTTGCTGCAGGAGGGACTGGTGCAGTTCACAAAATAGATGGCTTCATGAGGATGGAAAATTATGTAGATAGTCAGGAAGTTTAAAGCTTGGTCGCAAATGGATCTTCCAAATAGACAATGACCTTAAGGACAACAAAGTCTAGGTATTGGAGTGGCCATCACAATGCCCTGACCTCAATCCTATAGAACATTTTTGGGCAGAACTGAAAAAGCGTGTGCGAGCAAGGAGGCCTTCAAAACTGACTGTTACACCAACTCTGTCAGGAGGAATGGCCCAAAATTCACCCAACTTATTGTGGGAAGCTTGTGGAAGGCTACCTGAAATGTTTTCACCCAAGTTAAACATTTTAAAGGTAATGTTATTAAATACTAATTGAGTGTATGTAAACTTCTGACCCACTGGAAATGTGATGAAAGAAATATAAGCTGAAATAAATCATTCTCTCTACTATTATTCTGACATTTCACATTCTTAAAATGAAGTGGTGATCCTAACTGACCTAAGACAAGGACTTTTTACTACGATTAAATGTCAGGAATTGTGAAACTGAGTTTAAATGTATTTGGCTAAGGTGTATGTAAACTTCCGACTTCAACTGTATGTGTGCATACACAGTCGTAGTCATCTGTTTATGATCATTGAGAATGACCACACAACAAACAAACCTTGTTCTACAGAGTTGCTTAGTAATCAGTGGTTGAATAGAAGCAACTGACTCATTCCCTGAATCCCAGCTATAGGACACTAATTATAGGCTTGCCTTGGCTCCAATACTATTTTGTCATTTTAATTGTTCCACATCAGTGATTTGCATCATTGTTTCTTCAGAAGTGCTCTCTTAATGAATTATATAATGTTTTGGGGTAGTCTTGGGGCTTTGACATTTTAGAGACACATGGATGCAGTTTGGGGTTTTGGCAGGAGAGGGATATGTGTTGACCAAAATGTAAAAACAGCAATAGACTCAGGCAGCCTCATAGCCCGCTGTCCAATTTGAGGTCACATTAGCATAAAGTGTGTGACTGGAGAATGGACTACACTGCAGTCGACTTAGGGTGCTGCTTTATTATATCAATGTCCACTATTAGAGTAGATGGGGACAATAGAGGGATGAGAGAGGGAAAATGCAGATATGGGGAGAGAGACGTGAAGAAGGAAGGAGGAGGGATGTTGAGATTACAGAGAAAGAAATAGATAGAAGATGGACATGGAATGAAAGTAGAGAGAGATGGCCACAGAAGGAAAGGAGAGAGAAGCTGAGAGAGAAATAGATGGAGAGAAGAAGAGGGGAAGATAGAAGGAGAGGGAGAGAGAACCACAAGCCTCCAGTGATATCCACTGGGTCACGCTCATGAAAAATGTAATCAAGCTTTGCAGATAACAGCTTCCTTCTAGCTCGGCACAAACATCTATATCTGCACAAATGAATTTTCTCAAACGCAATGATCTATTCTATGGCTTTTACATTGTAACAAACAAAATACTCCTTTTTTCAAATCTGAGTGCTGTATGTAATTATAAACTACAATTCTAGCGAGTCTCGCCATTCGCAAGGGCTGTCTTTGTTTCCTCTTTAGCCAAGAACTAGTTTAATACACTCTTTCAAATAACGTCTGTCCTGAAAGACTGGAATGCCAGAACACCAGCAGAATAAGAATAGCATTCCCTATTATTAGAATAATTATAATAATGAATCATTGCCAAACAGATTTACGATGGCCTACTTTTCACCATTGCACATATTGGAACATTATCATGGATATCACGTTGTCTTTTTCTCCAACGTCTGGTTAATAATAAGTCATACACGATGACCATTTTCTATCTTCATCTCGACCGGCAATAATGAGCTCTGTTTGTATCTTAACACCAGACCGTAGTACTGTCTTGGACAGAATGTGGATTTGAAGTTGTTTGCAGGCTATTTACCCGCCCTTAAATACATATTGGTAATCCTAGCTGTGTTCTGTGTCCACTAACATGGTCCTGGCTTCATGGCCTGGGCTGTCTGCAAGTTAGCGTTTTCCATTTGAATGCTGCTTTATAGTTTTAGAAGCAGAAGGACCAAACAACTGCGAAATAGCTCTAGCCTGTATCTAAATAGGAATGATCAAATCCAATCACATTTTATTGGTCACATACACATGGTTGGCAGATGTTAATGCTTGTGCTTCTTGTTAGCGAAATGCTTGTGCTTCTAGTTCCGACAGTGCAGTAATATCTAATAAGTAATCTAACAATTTCCCAACAACTACCTAATACACACAAATCTCAAGGAGTGAATGAGAATATGTTATCTTTGCCTTCTTGGGTACAGGAACAATGGGCGCCATCTTGAAGCATGTGGGGACAACAGACTGGGATAGGGAGCGATTGAAAATATCCGTAAACACACCAGCCAGGTGGTCTGCGCATGCTCTGAGGACACGGCTAGGGATGCCTTCTGGGCCAGCAGCCTAACGAGGGTTAACACATTTAAATGATTTACTCACATCAGCCATGGAGAAGGAGAGGGGGTGGGCGCAGACCTTGTTAGTTGGCCACGATGGTGGCACTGTATTATCCTCAAAGGCGGGCAAGGAAGGTGTTTAGTTTGTCTGGAAGCGTGACGTCAGTGTCCGTGACGTGGCTGGTTTTCTTTTAGTATACCGTGATTTCCTGTAGACCCTGCCACATACTTCTCGTGTCTAAGCCGTTAAATTGCGACTCCACCTTGTCCCTGTACCGGCATTTTGCTTGTTTGATTGCCTTGCGGAGGGAATAACTACACTGTTTATATTCAGCCATTTTCCCAGACTGTTTTCCACGGTTTCTGGTTAGGGTAGGTTTTAGTAGTCACAGTGGGTAAAACATCTCCAATGCACATCTTTTTGAACTCACTCACCGAGTCAGCGTATAGGTCGATGTTATTCTCTGAGGCTGATCGGAACATATTCCAGTCCGCGTGATCAAAACAATCTTGAAGCGTGGCTTCCGATTAGTCAGACCAGCATTGAATTGTTCTCGTCATTGGTACATCCTGTTTGAGTTACTGCCTATTAGACGGTAGGAGCAAGATGGCGTCATGGTCAGATTTGCCAAAGGGAGGGTGGGGAGGGCTTTGTATGAATCCTGGAAGTTAGATTGGCGGTGATTGAGTGTATGACCCATGCGCATAGTGCAATCAATATTCTGATAGAATTTAGGTAGCCTTGTTCTCAAATTTGCTTTGTTAAAATCCCCAGCTACAATAAATATCCAGTGAAGTTCCTTGAGGGCCATCTTGGTGTCTTCTTGAGGGGGAATGTACACAGCTGTGACTATAACTGATGAGAATACTCTTGGTAGGTAAAATGGCTGCATTTGATTGTAAGGAATTCTAGGTCGGGTGAGCAGAAGGACTTGAGTTCCTGTATGTTGTTATGATTACACCGTGAGTCTTTGATCATGAAGCATACACCCCCACCTTTCCTCTTCCCAGAGAAGTGTTTTTCGGGCGCGATGCATGGAGAAGCCCGATTGCTGATACAATTCCGACAATATATCGGAGAGAGCCATGTTTCCGTGAAACAGAGAATGTTACAATCTCTGATGTCCCTCTGGAAGGTAACCCTTGTCTCAAATTTCGTCTACCTTGTTGTCAAGAGACTGGACATTGGCGAGTAGTATACTCGGGAGTGGTGGGTGATGTGCACGTCTACAGTGCCTGACCAGGAGGTTGCTCCGTCTGCCCCTTCTTCGCCATTGTTTTGGGACTGCTTCTGGGATTATATCCATAGTCCTGCGTGGTGGTCCAAACAGAGGATCCGCTTTGGGAAAGTCGTATTCCTGGTCGTAATGTTGGTAAATTGATGTTGCTTTTATATCCAATAGTTCTTCCCAGCTGTATGTAATAAGAATTTCCTGGGGTAACAATATAAGAAATAATACATAAAAAAGCTAAATACTGCATAGTTTCCTAAGAACTTGAAGCGAGGCGACCATCTCTGTCGGCGCCATCCTGCAATGAGTATTGGAAAGTGGGCATGAATGACTCTTCTTTGTTTTGTTTCAACAATATAATTGAAATAAATTTTGTCAAATGGTGAGAAATTGGCAGGGACATGAGGGGCAGGTGACGTCTAGTAACATCTTCCATCAACAAGTGCAATGTGGATTAGCAGCAATGTCTGCACTGTTTCTATAGGCCTTCAACAGGAGAACTGATCTGGTTGAATACATACATAAGTAATGTTCTATATTCGGGCAGTGTGTTTGAATAAAGGGAGAAAACCTGTCTGTATCAGGTCAGGAGTGTTACTATCACATGCTGGATAAACAAGTGTTCTGAACTTGACAAGGGTAGTATAGTCTGTATTGATACCTGTAGCATAGTGGCTGGATTACACATGACGAGATGTGTATATGTTGTGAAACACCTGCTCAGGCCTTGGCTGCTGTGCCTGGGTTTTGACTGTTATGAGTACTAAAGCTTTACTGTATGCAGTTACAGCTATCTGGCAGTAAGTAGGGAGTTGTCACCTGGAAGTAAGGAATCTCTTTAGCTACTCTGTTATGTCTGGAACAAGATTACACCTAGTTTAACCATAATCCACAGAGGGGGAGACAAATGCAAATAACATATTTCAATTTAGTAAGACAGTCAGTCATAAATTGATTTCTCATGTCAAATATTTCACCTGCTTGGTTTTAGTTTGTCCAGTACAAAACACAAGTACAAAGTGTAAAACTCTTAAGATAAATCAAGTACCCCAAATCCAAACAGGTCTGCTGGGAAGGACAGAAGAGTAGTTGGATATGTCCTTACAACATATGTATTTGTGTAAAGTAAATGGATATTGTTTTGCAGGTAGTAGAGGAGGTACCACAAACACCATGGAGCGGACAGGTAACACCTATGTTTGATGTCCGCACACTCTCATACTCTCTCTCACTCTCACACACACACACACACACACACACACACACACACACACACACACACACACACACACACACACACACACACACACTCATACTCTCTCTCACACACACACACACACACACACACACTCATACTCTCTCACACACACACACACACACTCTGTCCTTCCCATATCATTCCCACTCTAGTGATTAATTACATCTAGCCTGGTGTCTTCAGTGTGTAAACACTGCTGCTTTCCACCTATTTTATTTTAGCATGTAACTCCCCTCCCCTCTGGGTCTTGAAAGAGCTTTACAGTCAAATAGTCACGTCTCCTTCCTGTCAGGGAGTAGCATGGAGATCTCGCCGCAATCTTCCTCCAGAGGGCTGCACAGCCCTGGGGTGAGAGGGAGGTCGTCCTCCTAGTTTGTCCTGTGAACACTGGAAGTCAGCAAATATGGCTGTGACCTGGGCTCTGGGGCACAGCACACAGAGAGAGCTGTGGGCTATTCCACTGTAACGGAAATTGTTGTGGGCAATTCCACGGTACTTTAAATGTATGCCACACAAACAACATTGATTTCAGTTGAACAAATAAAACTACTTTTAACAATTTACACTTAATATTTTTACAAAATTACAGTTGCTGGAAGAACAGTGCAGATGCAAAGTTTGTAACAGAATTTCAGTAAAATCTCCCTCAGTTTGTGTCCACTTTTTCCAAAAACTCTTAAATATCTGCTCCGAATTAAGATTCAACGATGTCTGCAGAAAGAAAGTGGTGTCAGCTATGACATGACACATTGAAATCTATTTTGGTTATTGAACTACCGTAAGTGAAGTAGATTTACTCCCGGTAACGGAATTGCGGTAACGGAATTTAATCACTGGTCCCTGATCTATACTACACAGAAATACATAATCATGGATATGTACAGTATGTCATTATCTTCATGGTGATGTATCTTAAATAAGTACTTAAAGGTATAAATATGCAATATCCTCGTTTGCATAAATGGGTATTATTCTACACACTGGCTATTATTTTAAAGAGCTCCGCCCCCAAAACAAGACCACATTTGGTTGGTCCGGATCAGACCAAATCTGAACCAACCAGTCTAAGTTTCACAAGTTTGGACATCAAAGTACAGCACGGTAGAGCTCAGTAGAGTACACTGCAGTACAGTATAGTTTAATACAGTAGAGTACAGTAGAGTATAGTTCTGTACAGTACATTATTGTGTACTCAACTCTAGTGTGCTCTACTGTGTACTGCACTGAACTCTACTTTACAGTACTGTCATTTAGCAGACGCTCTTATCCAATGCGACTTCATCTTCATCTTAAGATAGCTGGGTGGGAGAATCACATATCACAGGCATAGAAAGTACATTTTCCCTAAATGTAGCTATCAGTAGAGTCAGAGATTGGGGGGGGGGGGGGGGGGTCAAGTGCTCTTTTTTTGGGGGGGGTGGAGGTAAGGAGGAAGATTATTTAAGATACTGTTTGAAGAGGTAGGGACACTGCTGTCCTAGCTTCCTGTAGGGGTGGGAGGGCCAACAGACCTGAGGTGGCCGAACGGAGTGATCATGTTGTGATGTAAGGGTTTCAGCATAGCCTGAATGTAGGGAGGGGCAGTTCATCTTGCTGTTCTGTAGGTAAGCACTATGGTCTTGTACTGGAAGCCAGTGGAGTGTGCGGAGGAGCGGGGTGACATAAGAGAACCTAGGAAGGTTGAAAACCAGGTGGGCTGTAGCGTTCTGGATAAGTTGCAGGGGTTTGATGGCACAAGTTGCAAGTCCAGCCAACAGTGAGTTGCAGTAGTCCAGGCAGGAGAGGACAAGTGCCTGGATTAGGACCTACGACGCTTGTACAATACTCTACTTTTCTTTAATGTGCTGTGCTGTGCTGTACTGTCCAAACTTGTGAACCCAACTGTGGTTTGTGACTACTATGATTTCCCATTGTAGCCAATTCAATTGCAAAAATGTTGTTTAGCGATTTCTTTTCTGGAAATTCCGTTACCAATTTTAATAAAAACATTTAAAAAATGTATACCAGTAAAAATACTAGAACTAATTGATAGGTCTACCTTTACTTGTTACTCCTGTGAACTCTCATTATCCTCCCTCCTCATGAGGGAGAGAAATTAGAATATATCTTATAAAGAGATGTGGGATTTTGGTAATGTAATTTCAAAGGCAATGTTTCTTAAATGTAAAAACTAAACCTGATATTAGTTGGCAGGGGTCTTTACTTCAAGATTATTGTGTGTTGATGTATTTTTAATACATTTCAAGACTTTTTCTGATGGATGTTTTCTAAGATCCCTTTTTCATCTGAAATCAAAGCCTTTGCTTTTTCGAATGGAAAATGGTTGAAAAATGTAAATATGCCTTAATTGTATTTGACACCCAATTTGACATGCACCTATGAAATTCACATGTTGGTGCACATAGGTCATTTTACATGGAAATGGAAATGCGGGCTACAGTAGCCTCACCACAGATGGTCTGCTAGGTAGGATTCAGCGCAGACAAAACAAAATCATTTTGGCCGCTCAAATGTAGGCTACAGGATGCCGCTAATTCTGGGGGGCATGACACACCATCGTTTTTACGTTGAATGTTTAAGGACTTGAACATTGGGCACTAGGTTGTTAGCTATACATGCAACAAAATCATGTCCACCCTTTGAAACATCTCTGTATCTCATTATCAAGGAGGAAGACATGCAGTCAGTAATGTGATGGCGGAGTGTGGCTCACTGTCTCCGTTCTGTCGCAGTGAAGTCGGCCAAGAAGTCCAACTCTGTGTTGCCCTTGTGGGAAGGGCTGAATGTAGGTCGTAGCTGAAATCCAAGCACAGGCTCTGGGGGGGGGGGGGCTCTGCTGCTCTGGGGAACGGAGCTGTAGAGAGGAAATAAACTGATTTTCACACACAGCTATTTTGAGCAGCAGCGTGCCTCCACAACCTCCTTTTGCCTTTCTGATCTATTTTGGAACTGTGATGTTCAAAACGTGATTGATTTTAGAGCAATGTGTGTTTGCCTCAGTGGTGCCATCTCTGTCAGTGCAGAGATGGGCTATTTTCTACCCTGGTTCTATGTATTTCTGTCCTCTCTGTCCTGAACCAAAAGCGGGTGATCTGAATGCAATCTTCTCCTTGCCAGTCCTTCATCGGCCAAGGGAATGTAGAGTGCTATGTAATTGAGTCAGAATCATTTCTGTCTTTTTGTCCTGCAATTTTGCACTCAAATCAAATATTACTGTCAGGGTCTAGCCTCACAAATGTCAGTGTTGAAAATATCTGAGTCAATTGTGCCAGCCAAAGAGAGAGCAGAGGCTCCCTAAAATAGTCTGTCATCAATGAAATATGCATTAGGCTCTTGGATTAGTTTACCAGTGCAGCAGTTCGGTGACGACCAAACGGCAGAGGTTAGTTGACTCGAATCCCCATCACTGAGGGCATTGAAGAGATCCATGTAGTTGGACAAGGCACAAGATAAACTGTTTATTTTATATACAGTATGGGAGGAGATTGTTCCACTCTATACAGCACAGATTCCCACCTTCTGATTTGTTGGCTGGAAGCATCCATGATGTAGTGCTTTAAAGGAAGAGAGGACTGTTTACAGGAGGCTGCTGGGTTATTTCCTGCAGCACTGAGGGACACAGCCAGAGGGACAAATAAATAAAGGGCTTCCTGTGAACACACTCTCGGGCCAGGGTGTATTGGTAATGGGATTGTAAGGCAGGAGGTGAGACCAGTCAGGCCTGTCCTAACTGAATCAACAGCTCTGTCCTTCCCTCCCACTGTATCATACCACACACATGCCCACACGTTAATCTATTGGGTGGGAAGGAGGCCCTGAGGAGAAGTGTCAATCTGAGACAAGGACCAGGGGGGAGTGTAACTATGGTCAATGATGGCGAGAAGGATAGACTCAGGGTTGTGTGTGATGGTTAGCACTTCATTGGAGATGACAGGGATAAGACTGTAGGCAGTAGGTTATTGATTGTCTCTGAGGTAGATAGCTTAGGTTACAGTGACTCTAAAGGTCATTATAACTGGTGAACGGGGGTGGTTATGTATAGATTGTGGTTAAGTTATCACGTTGATGTCACCCCCCCTTATAGCATCCAGCTCACAACAACAGGAGTGATGGTTGCATGCCAGGCCAGGGGATGATGTATTGTTTGTGATTGTAGAGGAAACATTACCAATGTATAGGGGGTGAAAACAGGTTAATGATGATGGCTGTGACATGGTCAGGGGTGATTGTGGACTAGTTGTAATGTTGCTAATTTCAGCTGCAGTCACATGGGGATGTGGTTTAGGTCACTGGCTATGGGGTTGATTAGGTCAGACCAGGACACTCATGCTGAACAGAAGAGAGATGCAGGAGAACACCTCATTCACAGTGACCGAGGACACATCCAGGTGTGTGTGTCTGTGTATTGCTGGGGAGAGGTTGCTTTATAAAGCCCCATTAGGAGATTGTTACTCGTTGTTTGGACCGGGACAATGCCATTTGGTGGCCACGGCCCCTCCCCCTTAGTAGTAGGCAAGCTACAGGTTTGTGTGTGTGTGTGTGTGTGTGTGTGTGTGTGTGTGGCTACTGATTGTGATCAGTGTTTCCTCTGCTAACCTTTGAAGTATTACAGGCTGGTCTGTGCACCATGTCGTGCTCCTGTGTCAACCGGTGGCCCAGTCACCCGAGAGCAGCAGGGCATGTGCAGGGATGGAAGGATCACGGGAGGGAGGGAGGGGGACGGTTCACATGGGGTTACAGAGAGGCCATGCACGGTCAAATATAACTGACAAAAAAAGTGCTATATTGGCATGGGAAACATATTTTTCCATTGCCAAAGCAAGTGAAATAGATAATACATTAAAAAAAAAGTTAAATTAAAAATGTACATTAAACATTACACTCACAAAAGTTTCAAAGGAATAGTGACATTTCAAATGTCATATGGATATGTATAGTGTTGTAACGATGTGAAAATAGTTAAAGTACAAAAGGAAAAATAAATAATAAATATGGGTTGTATTTACAATGGTGTTTGTTCTTCACTGATTGCCCTTTTCTTGTGGCAACAAGTCACAAATATTGCTACTGTGGTGGCACACTGTGGTATTTCTCCTAATAGATATGGGAGTTGATCAAAATTTGATTTGTTTTCAAATTCTTTGTGGGTCTGTGTAATCTGAGGGAAGTATGTGTCTTTATGGTCATACATTTGACAGGAGGTTAGGAAGTGCAGCTCAGTTTTCACCTCATTTTGTGGGCAGTGTGCACATAACCATCTTCTCTTGAGAGCCAGGTCTGCCTACGTTGGCCTCTCAATAGCAAGGTTATTCTCACTGAGTCTGTTAGTAGTCCAATCTTTTCTTAAGTTTGGACAAAGTCACAGTGATCAGGTATTCTGCCACTGTGTACTCTCAGTTTAGGGCCAAATGGCATTCTAGTTTTCTCTGTTTTTGGTTGTTTATCCCCCCCCCAATGTGTCAAGTTATTTGGTTATGTCTAATTGTCTTTCTCGCTCTCAAGATATGAAGGCTGATATATATGGTGCATCCCTAGTCATGTCCCTCAGTTGTGGATAAAAACTGATGGGTTCTGTCTGTGTTTTATAGACTGAAAAACAGCAGACTCTTTTCCAGTTCTGTGAGGAAATCAAGTGCAGTGTATATGGTGTCTGTGAGGAGAGTGAAGCAGACCATAGTAGACTAGACCTGCTACTCTCCCTGAAGCCCTTCTCTCTCTGAGTCACACAACATACTGTACCATGTCTCCTCCTGTTTTCCTGTTCACTTCATCAGGGTTCTCGCTCCTCCTCACACAACAATCACCAGGTCAGACACCCCTCTTCCTCCTGGTCTCCATATTCACATTATTACACAAGGACTGCTGTATGTATGTGGTGGTGGTATGCCTGCTTGGTTCTCCTCAGTGTTCTCACATTAATCGATTTGAATGCTGTTAATTGACTACAGCTCAGCCTTCAACACCATACTACCGTCCAAGATCATCATTAAGCTCGGGGCCCTGCGTCTGAACCCCTCCCTGTGCAACTGGGTCCTGGACTTCTTGATGGGCCGCCCCCGGGTGGTGAAGGTAGGCAACAACACCTCTACGACACTGATCCTCAACACAGGGGCCCCACAAGGGTGCGTGCTCAGCCCCCTCCTGTACTCCCTGTTCATTCATGACTGCGTGGCCATGCACGTCTCCAACTCAATCATCAAGTTTGCAGACAACACATCAGTGGTAGGCCTGATTACCAACAATGATGAGAGAAGAGGTGTGGGCCCTGGTAGGGTGGTGCCAGGAAAATAACCTCAATGTCAAAAAAACAAAGGAGCTGATTGTGGACTTCAAGAGACAGCAGAGGGAGCACATCCACATCAACGGGCCGCAGAGAAGGTGAAAAGCTTCACTTCACTGACAATCTGAAATGGTCCACCCACACAGACAGTGTGTTGAAGAAAGTGTACAGCACTTTGAGATATCAGCTGATGTAAGAACACCATGGGACCATGCAGCCATCATACTGATCAGGAAGGAGACGCTTTCCTAGAAGGCCAGCATCCTGGAGTCGCCTCTTCACTGTTGACATTGAGACGAGTGTTTTGCGGGTACTAATTAATGAAGTTGCCGTACATACTCTGGAGTCCGACATTGCTCGTCCTAATATTTCTAAATTCCATTATTTTACATTTTAGATTTGTGTGTATTGTTAATGTTACTGCACTGTTGTAGCTAGGAACACAAGCATTTTGCTACACCCGTAGTAACATCTGCTAAATATGTGTATATGACCAATAACGATTTGATTTGATTTAGGGTTTCTATGGGCCTGCTCTGTCGTGCCTCTGTAGCCTTCCATTTGTCTGTGCCTTTAAATGGTACCAACTACATTATAAGGAAATAAAGCCCTCAATGTCAGAGGAGACTGAGGCTGGCTTCTGAGTGATTCTGTTATTCCAGGGTTGTCCTTAGCAACAAAACAGAATGTCTCACTACACTCAATGCAATTACATTTTTATGTATAGATGGCCTAGGTGTGTGATTTTCACTATCTTACTCCATACACAAAAGGTTCATCAGTGTACGTTGTTTGTGAGGACATATATGTCACTGCAGTGGTTCACACAACAGTCTAATGTTGTAGCATACAAATAACTGTGCTACCATGCTAAATAGTACATTTTGAGTGGACAGCTACTCAGTATTTAAAACCTTATCATCTACTGTTTTACTGATGATCTTATTGCACCGACATATCGCAACAGTACTTCTAGCCATGAGTTAACGTTTGGCTAACGCTTGCATCTAATCTCAAAGGCTTTATTGTGTCTTGATGCGTGGATTATGCTAACTGTGTAACGGTTATTTCTGTGCTCTCTCTTGTGTCCCTCTGGGTTTGTGAGGTCAGGCTGGAACGAATGAGGCCTGTGCTGTGGCGCTACTCGTTAAAGTGATACTCTGAGGAGCTTTGAGAAGGACTCTCTCTTCCATAGCAAACATCAATTGAGCTTTTGTATGGGACAGGGAATTCATTAACTCAATAGGAATGACAGTGTCCTAATCTGTCCGAGGCTGGCTTTTTTGGCCTGGAAATACTGATAACAACCCACACTTCCTGTTTGTGTCCGAGGGGAGCCGTGTGATTGGTGGGATGAGTCAACAGCACTCTACTGAGTCTGCTTTTTTAGTAGAACACTCATCCTGGGGGAAGCCTCCACCAAGATCAACACTCTACAGATGTATTGTCTGCAATGGGAGACGCTTCAAAGTCTCTCTGATAAAGTTCATGCTTTGTTTGAGGGTTTGCCTTGCGCATCAATATTTCCCCGCACTGAGTGTGGAGGAGTTGTGAACAACAATGACCAGCCTGAGATTTTAAATCGATGATCGCAGTGATGTTGTACACAAGCTACGTTGTAAACAGAACACAGAACACAATGCTGTTATGTCACATCTCCTATGTAGCGGTGGCTACAGGGGAGATGATATTGAAGAAGTGATTGAGAATATGACCGTGGTGTGATGAGACCACGGCAGTGGGGTGTGTGAGTTATCGTCACGTGTCATTAAAATGGCTGCTGCGGTGAGGAGCATTTCCCAGCACCTTCTCCCAGCTCCCCGTGCTATTTTGACCAGCAGCCATATTCTCATCAGCTCAGTGATGGGGCGATAGAGGAGTGGAGGCTGTTGCTCTCATACTGAAGAGAAAGAGAACAAACAGGAGAGATTTGGTTACCAATCCATTGCTTAAGGGGAAGCAGCTGCTGCCTCGTGGACAGACATCTTTGTAAAGACACCACAGTGTAGGCAACATGTAGAGTAGACCAAGGTATGTATGTAAAAAAATAAAACGTCTTGAAAATATCATGAGCGTATGTATTTTAATTAATCCACCATGACAAAGCATTACCTCAATCATTATTGGTTTGAACAGAATATCTTAGTTGTAGTAGTATTTTAACTACATTGTTTAGGTAATGGAGAGTAGAAGGCAGAAACAGAGAGAGAAGGAGCGATATAAGAGCGAGATAGTGGGCGAGAGTTGAGTTTGACTGGCTCTGCCATCCTGTCATCAATTAACATAGCAGTGTTACATAATCTTGTCACCAACGCACCATAGAGCTGTTTAATACTGACTACACCAACTGGCCACTGTCAGCATCCAATAACATGTACAGTAGCATGCACAGGAAAGCCGTTCACAGCCTTGATTGCCAAACAGTCCCCCTCGCATACATCTCTATGTTAAATGTCATAATTTCTTGTTATTTTTGAAAACTTTTGGATTATGTATGTAAAATGGTGTACCCGACCAATAAAATTTGATTTGATCTACACACACACACACTTTCCCCACTCACCACACAGTAGTGTTACTCAGACTCACAGGGTTTCTACAGCACGTCATAATGAATGCATAAATAAACAAGACTCATCTTTAACTTGTCCTCCAATTTAAGTGGTCAATGTCACTGTTAAATTATTTTTTTTGTCCCTATGTGTCATGCTTGAATCATGACACTACCCGGGTTTCCATCAGTGGAGGCTGCTGAGGGGAGGACGGCTCATAATAATGTGTGGAAAGGAGCAAATGGAATGGCATCAAACACCTGGCAACCATGTTTGATGTATTTGATACTATTCTATGGACTCTGCTCCAGTCATTACCACAAGCCCGTTCTCCCCAAATTAGGTGCCTCAACTCCTGTGGTTTCCATCCAACCTTTTTATGTGAGTAAAGAACATGTCTAATAAAAAATCACAACAGGCCTGATGGAAACAGCACATTTGTCAGTAAACTTTAGGTGGGATCTTTTTGTGTCTGTAAAATTCATTATAGGAGAAATGGCAGTGGAACCGCTTTTCTTCGCAAATATTGATATAATAACCATCATATCAACGTAAACTTGGAGTCCCGTGATGATATGTTGTGTGGTCCTTCCACTACGACTCGGGAAATCATGCAGGTTGTTAGGCTACAGATGAAATAAGTTATGATGTACTTCAGTGTGATGAAAGCAGGAGCGCAACTTTCACTGGGGACTGGGGTTCATGTCCCCCCCCCACACATTCTGAGATTGCATTTTTGGCCCACCCAGTTTTATCATTGGAATTTGATAGGCTGTTTGGAGTGTTTATCCGACTGGATAAAACAAAATATATAGAATAATTATGTCCCCCCCACTTCTAAAACCAAAGTTGCGCTCCTGGGTGAAAGTGCAGGGTGATGAGCTTGATGTTCTTTTCAATAAATTTTTAGGCTCTTATTCTGGTGACATGATGATCAATGCTTGGCTGCCGTTTGGAAAAATCTAAATAATCTTGCACCTTTGTCCACAATAATCTCATCATTGATGCTATAACCGCACTGTATCTGCAAGCTGTTGGCTCGAACACTGGTGCCATTACCAGAGTAGGCACATTTGCTAAATACACATTTTATTTGTGACAAAACCATCAGTAGAGTTGAAAATGCAATGGAAACCAATTGAACTTGTATTTTTTTTCACCTTTATTTAACCAGGTATGCCAGTTGAGAACAAGTTCTCATTTACAACTGCGACCTGGCCATGATAAAGCAAAGCAGTGCGACACAAACAACACAGTTACACATGGAATAAACAAACGTACTATCAATAAAACAATAGAAAAGTCTATATACAGTGTGTGGAAATTAAGTAAGATTAGGGAGGTAAGTCAATAAATAGGCCATAGTGGCGAAATAATTACAATTTAGCAATTAAACACTGGAGTGATGTGCAGTAGATGAATGTGCAAGTAGAGATACTGAGGTGCAAAGGAGCAAACAAAAAAGATAACAATATGGGGATGAGGTAGTTGGGTGGGCTATTTACAGATGGTCTATGTACTGGTGCAATGATCTGTAAGCTGCTCTGACAGCTGATGGTTAAAGTTAGTGAGGGAGATATGAGTCTCCAGCTTCAGTGATTTTTGCAATTCGTTCCAGTTATTGGAGAACTAGAAGGAAAGGTGGCCAATGGAGGAGTTGGCATTGGGGGGTGACCAGCAAAATATACCTGCTGGATCGTGTGCTATGGGTGGGTGCTGCTATGGTGACCAGTGAGCTGAGATAAGGTGGGGCTTTACCTAGCAAAGATCTATAAATGACCTGGAGCCAGTGGGTTTGGCGACAAATATGAAGCGAGGGCCAGCCAGCAAGAGCATACAGGTCGCAGTGGTGGGTAGTATATGAGGCTTTGGTGACAAAACTAATGGCACTGTGATAGACTGCATCCAGTTTGCTGAGTAGAGTGTTGGAGGCTATTTTTGTAAATGATATCGC
The DNA here is from genome assembly GCF_057628025.1 of Oncorhynchus mykiss. NCBI lineage: Eukaryota > Metazoa > Chordata > Actinopteri > Salmoniformes > Salmonidae > Oncorhynchus > Oncorhynchus mykiss. The sequence goes on along the minus strand of NC_143038.1, from coordinate 54,675,524 downwards.
CGAAGTCAAGGTTCGGTAGGATAGTCAGTTTTACGAGGGTATGTTTGGCAGCGTGAGTGAAGGATGCTTTGTTGCGAAATAGGAAGCTGATTCTAGATTACATTTTGGATTGAAGATGCTTAATGTGAGTCTGGAAGGAGAGTTTACAGTTTAACCAGACACCTAGGTATTTGTAATAGTCCACAAATTCAGAACCGGCCAGAGCAGTGATGCTAGACGGGCGGGCAGGTGCAGGCAGCGATCGGTTGAAGAGCATGCATTTAGTTTTACTTGCATTTAAGAGCAGTTGTAGGCCACGGAAGGAGAGTTGTATGGCATTGATGCTCGTTTGGAGGTTTGTTAACATAGTGTCCAAAGAAGGGCCAGATGTATACAGAATGATGTCGTCTGCGTAGAGGTGGATCAGAGAATCACCAGCAGCAAGAGCGACATCATTGATGTATACAGAGAAAAAAGTCGGCCTGAGAATTGAACCCTGTGGCTTCAAGAGGTCTGGACAACAGGCTGTCCGATTTGACACACTGAACTCTGTCTGAGAAGTAGTTGGTGAACCAGACGAGGCAATCATTTGAGAAGCCAAGGTTGTTGAGTCTGCCAATAAGAATACGGCGATTGACAGAGTTGAAAGCCTTGGCCAGGTCGAGAATACAGCTGCACAGTATTGTCTTTTATCAATGGAGGTTATGATATCTTTTAGGACCTTGAGCATGGCTGAGGTGCACCCATGACCAGCTCGGAAACCAGATTGCATAGCGGAGAAGGTACGGTGGGATTCAAAATGGTCGGTGATCTGTTTATTAACTTGGCTTTTGAAGACCTTGGAAAGGCAGGATAGGATAGATATAGATAGGTCTGTAACAGTTTGGGTCTAGAGTGTCTCCCCCTTTGAAGAGGGGGATGATTGCCGCACTTTTCCAATCTTTGGGGATCTCAAATGATACGAGAGGTTGAACAGGCTAGTAATAGGGGTTGCAACAATTGTGGCGGATAATTTTTGGAAAGAGAGGGTCCAGATTGTCTAGCCCAGCTGATTTGTAGGGGTCCAGAAGTTTAAGCTCTTTCAGAACATCAGCTATCTGGATTTGGGTGAAGGAGAAATGGGGGAGGCTTGGGCAAGTTGCTGTGGGGGGTGCAGAGCTGTTGACCGGGGTAGGGGTAGCCAGGTAGAAAGCATGGCCAGCCGTAGAGAAATGCTTATTGAAATTCTCGATTATTGTAGATTTTTCGGTGGTGACAGTGTTTCCTAGCCTCTGTGCAGTGGGCAGCTGGGAGGAGGTGCTCTTATTCTCCATGTATTTTACAGTGTCCCAGAAATGTTGGGAGTTTGTGCTACAGGATGAAAATTTCCGTTTGAAAAAGCTAGTCTTTGCTTTCCTATTTGCCTGTGTATATTGGTTCCTAACTTCCCTGAAAAGTTGCATATTGCGGGGTCTATTCGATGCTAATGCAGTACGCCACAGGATGTTTTTGTGCTGGTCAAGGGCAGTCAGGTTTGGAGTTAGCCAAGGTTCTACATTTTTTGAATGGGGCATGCTTATTTAAGATGGTGAGGAAAGCACTTTTAAAGAATAACCAGGCATCCTCTACTGACGGGATGAAGTCAATATCCTTCCAGTATACCCGGGCCAGGCCGATTAGAAAGGCCTTCTTGCTGATGTGTTATAGGGAGCGTTGGACAGTGATGAGGAGTGGTCGTTTGACCGCGGACCCATTACGGACGCAGGCTATGAGGCAGTGATCACTGAGATCCTGGTTGAAGACAGCAAAGGAGTATTTAGAGGGCAGGTTGGTCAGGATGAGGGTGCCCGTGTTTATGGATTTGGGGTTGTACCTGGTAGGTTCCATAATAATTTGTGTGAGATTGAGGGCATCGAGCTTAGATTGTCGGGCGGCCTGGGTGTTAAGCATATCCCAGTTTGGGTCGCCTAACAGTACAAACTCTGAATATAAATGGGGGGCGATTAATTCACATATGGTGTCCTGTGGGGGGGTCTATAACAAGCGGCAACAATGAGACTTATTTCTGGAAAGTAGAAGCTCGAACTGTTTGGGCACAGACCTGGATAGCATGACAGAACTCTGCAGACTATCTGCAGTAGATTGCAACAGAGTCCTCCGTGGTGGATTGCAACAGTTCTAACTTGGTGGAAAATGTTGTAGTTGGGGATGGAAATGTCAGAATTTTTGGTCGCCTTCCTAAGCCAGGATTCAGAGATATGATGGAAACATTTCTCTGATGGAAAAATTGACACCATTTTTATTTTGGATTTTAGAATATTCGTATGAAAATCTATTGTCAATTGGATGAAAACCTAACTACTGACTATTTATATATTTATATTGGAGCATATATCTGAGTTAATCTCACTCCAATTTTAGCCACATTTCCTGTGTGGAAGGCTACATTAATATTGGCCATACCATCACCTAACATTGTCTTATCTTCTTGGTTGACTGACCCGTTCCACTCTCTTATTGGCTCCTCAGGTACAACCCGCCCCCCACGTGACGGAGAGGTCCCTGGAATAGATTACAACTTCCTGCCTGTGGAGGACTTTCTGGCTTTGGAGCAGAGTGGGACCCTTCTGGAAATAGGAGCATATGAAGGTAACTATTTGCAGCAGGTCATCAGTTGAATCCTGGACAAGTTGTTTACTTTGGTATTTATTGTATGTGGGTGTAGTGTGCTGTATATCTCTGGAGGTGAGTGTACTAGGAGTTTTTTAATTAAACAGGTTACTGCATTTAGTAGTCAAGACTACAAGGGATTCACACCCTGTGTGTATAATCCCATTCCCACAGGATAAAGTCATCATTACCCTGGCATTATGTTCGGTGTGAAAGGGGTCGAAGACGTGAGAGAAGGGGAAGGTGTCTGCCATTGTTCGCAAGCAACTTTCAGTATTGTGTATATTTTAATAGCGAAGAATTGCAATCAACACCTGTGGAGCATTACACATGTCATGCATAAATACCATTCATTCACATGCACAATTAATGAAGTGGCTGTTCTGTCACTGTAGCTTGGTCAGTGGGCCTAGACAATGCTCCACTCACCCAGAGGAAACAAACAGCCTCCTCACTTCCTCCAATAGAATGCACTAGACTACAAATCCCAAACTCTGTGGTCATGCCTTCTTAGTCCCCTCATCTGCATACAAAGACTCTGTGATTATACCCCCCTCTTCTCCCGCCTTCCTCTTTATTCCTTCTCTCCTTTTTTTCTAAACATGCTAATGTCCTCCTGTTGCCTAGGTAACTATTATGGAACACCCAAGCCGCCAAGGCAGCCCCCTAGTGGGAAAGTGATTACCAGTGATGCTTTGCAAGACAGCCTCCCGGGCTCCCAGCACTCCACTCCCCGACGCACCAAGTCCTACAATGAGATGCAAAATGCTGGAATAGTGCCTGTAGACCTGGAGGAGGACGAGGAACTCCCGGAGATGAACAGTAGTTTAACAGGTAAGAGAGAGAGGAGGGACAGGGAAAGACTGTTAGAGAGTGGGTGAGGGAAAAGGACAGTGGGAGGAAGAGAGACTGCTGGGCTATGGGGAGAGGGGGAGGGAGGGAGCGAGAGACTGCTGGGCTATGGGAAAGAGTGCAGGATACAAGTGGTCCTTTGTGTGGTGAGGGATTAGTTGGTTGTTCAGTCTACATCCGCCACTGTATATCTGATAGCAGAAAAAATAGTGCCACCTGGCTGCGATAGCAGAATGTGTACCTTTCATTTTTGAAACCAGTATGGTGGCTTTCTGTCTGTTTCTGTCTGAATTAAGTTGTTAATGGTCACTAATACAACATGATTTCACATGTGCTGTTTGAGAGAATGAATATGTATCCACTCAATGTACTTGTGAACAGGAGCATGATCATTTTCTTACTTGTAGAACTGTGATGTAGAAGTGTTTTTGTTCTGTGTGTGTGTGTGTGTGTGTGTGTGTGTGTGTGTTCTTGATATCAGTTTTCATCTAACATCTCACTGTTTTCTTTTGTATTTGCAATAGATAATAAATGTTTTTCTAGAAATAATAGGCTCGTGAACACAGGTCGGTCTACATGTATGAGTCACGTATATGTGACTTTTACATGTTGTGATAGCTGTTTTTTACATGTTGTGATAGCTGTTTTTTACATGTTGTGATTGCTGGTTTTTACATGTTGTGATTGCTGGTTCTTACATGTTGTGATTGCTGTTTTTTTACATGTTGTGATTGCTGTTTTTTTTACATGTTGTAATTGCTGATTTTTACATGTTGTGATAGCTGTTTTTTACATGTTGTGATTGCTGTTTTTTTTACATGTTGTAATTGCTGTTTTTTTAACATGTTGTGATTGCTGTTTTTTTTACATGTTGTGATTGCTGTTTTTTTACATGTTGTGATTGCTGATTTTTTTACATGTTGTGATTGCTGTTTTTTACATGTTGTGATTGCTGTTTTTTTTACATGTTGTGATTGCTGTTTTTTTTACATGTTGTGATTGCTGTTTTTTTTACATGTTTTGATTGCTGTTTTTTACATGTTGTGATTGCTGTTTTTTTACATGTTGTGATTGCTGATTTTTACATGTTGTAATTGCTGTTTTTTTTACATGTTGTGATTGCTGTTTTTTTTACATGTTGTGATTGCTGTTTTTTTTACATGTTGTGATTGCTGTTTTTTTTACATGTTGTGATTGCTGTTTTTTTTACATGTTGTGATTGCTGTTTTTTACATGTTGTGATTGCTGTTTTTTTACATGTTGTGATTGCTGTTTTTTACATATTGTGATTGCTGTTTTTTTACATGTTGTGATTGCTGTTTTTTTTATACATGTTATGATTGCTGGTTTTTACATGTTGTGATTGCTGGTTTTTACATGTTGTGATTGCTGGTTTTTACATGTTGTAATTGCTGGTTTTTACATGTTGTGATTGCTGGTTTTTACATGTTGTGATTGCTGTTTTTTTTACATGTTGTGATTGCTGTTTTTTACATGTTGTGATTGCTGTTTTTTTACATGTTGTGATAGCTGTTTTTTACATGTTGTGATTGCTGTTTTTTTTACATGTTGTGATTGCTGTTTTTTACATGTTGTGATTGCTGTTTTTTTACATGTTGTGATAGCTGTTTTTTACATGTTGTGATTGCTGTTTTTTTTTACATGTTGTGATTGCTGTTTTTTACATGTTGTGATTGCTGTTTTTTTTATACATGTTATGATTGCTGGTTTTTACATGTTGTGATTGCTGGTTTTTACATGTTGTGATTGCTGGTTTTTACATGTTGTGCTGTTTTTTTTATACATGTTATGATTGCTGGTTTTTACATGTTGTGATTGCTGGTTTTTACATGTTGTGATTGCTGGTTTTTACATGTTGTGATTGCTGGTTCTTACATGTTGTGATTGCTGGTTCTTACATGTTGTGATTGCTGTTTTTTTACATGTTGTGATTGCTGTTTTTTTTACATGTTGTAATTACTGTTTTTTTTACATGTTGTGATTGCTGTTTTTTTTACATGTTGTGATTGCTGTTTTTTTTACATGTTGTGATTGCTGTTTTTTTTACATGTTGTGATTGCTGTTTTTTTTACATGTTGTGATTGCTGTTTTTTTACATGTTGTGATAGCTGTTTTTTACATGTTGTGATTGCTGTTTTTTTTACATGTTGTGATTGCTGTTTTTTACATGTTGTGATTGCTGTTTTTTTACATGTTGTGATTGCTGTTTTTTTTATACATGTTATGATTGCTGGTTTTTACATGTTGTGATTGCTGGTTTTTACATGTTGTGATTGCTGGTTTTTACATGTTGTGCTGTTTTTTTTATACATGTTATGATTGCTGGTTTTTACATGTTGTGATTGCTGGTTTTTACATGTTGTGATTGCTGGTTCTTACATGTTGTGATTGCTGGTTCTTACATGTTGTGATTGCTGTTTTTTTACATGTTGTGATTGCTGTTTTTTTTACATGTTGTAATTGCTGATTTTTACATGTTGTGATAGCTGTTTTTTACATGTTGTGATTGCTGTTTTTTTTACATGTTGTAATTGCTGATTTTTACATGTTGTAATTACTGTTTTTTTTACATGTTGTGATTGCTGTTTTTTTTACATGTTGTGATTGCTGTTTTTTTTACATGTTGTGATTGCTGATTTTTTTACATGTTGTGATTGCTGTTTTTTACATGTTGTGATTGCTGTTTTTTTTACATGTTGTGATTGCTGTTTTTTTTACATGTTGTGATTGCTGTTTTTTTTACATGTTGTGATTGCTGTTTTTTTTACATGTTGTGATTGCTGATTTTTACATGTTGTAATTGCTGTTTTTTTACATGTTGTGATTGCTGTTTTTTTTACATGTTGTGATTGCTGTTTTTTTTACATGTTGTGATTGCTGTTTTTTTTACATGTTGTGATTGCTGTTTTTTACATGTTGTGATTGCTGTTTTTTTACATGTTGTGATTGCTGTTTTTTTACATGTTGTGATTGCTGTTTTTTTACATGTTGTGATTGCTGTTTTTTTACATGTTGTGATTGCTGTTTTTTTACATGTTTAGTTTTAGTTTTTTTTGTTGTTTTTTTTACAGGGACAGTGCACATTAATCAACGTTTCAGTAAAAGTGCCGGTTTTAGCCAGCGGCTAATTTTCAACCGCAGTCCCTGGGCAGGTTATTAAAAACAATTACAATATAGACAATAGCAGCATAGAACAAGCAAGACATAGCAACATAGGACAAGCAAGACATAGCATACAGACAGAGCAACATAGGACAAGCAAGACGTAGCATACAGACAGAGCAGAGCAACATAAAACAAAAAGCAGCAAGACAAAATTCATAAAAGCAACAAAGTGTTTCCACACCTCACAAGCTACAGACAACAGACAACATGGAAAGCGGCAACACACAGCTAGGGACCATGTTCACAAATCTGATTGACCTTTAGCCATGTCTTCAAGCATTTTGTGAAAGTGTGATATGTGGTGCAGTTATGTGTGTCTGATGGCAGTGTATTCCAGACATGGGAAGCTCTCACAGAGAATGCAGATTTACTAAAGGTGCGTTTCCTTAGGGGAACTATACAGTCACCTCTCATGGCAGACCTTGTGGATCTGCTGCCATATGTCTGGGTCTTCTGTTTAACAAAAATATTGAGTGGAGGGGGAGCCAGGCCATTAAGGATCTTGAATAAAAGACATGCGTCGGTGTATTGCACAAGATTTTCCCAACTCAAGAGCTCATGCTTTCTAAGAATGTGACAATGATGAAGGCTATTGGGCTTCCTATCAAGCACTTTGAGAGCCTGTTTGTAGACAGACTGAATAGGTTTTAATGTTGTACAGCAAGCATGGGCCCAACTAGTCAAGCAGTATGTTAAGTGGGGGAGTATCATAGATTTGAAGTACAGTTTTGCTACCTCTGTAGTCAAACAATTTCGTATAAATCGGAAATTAGCTAGGTTGAATTTGGTTATTTGAATTACCTTTTTCACATGCTTTTTAAAAGAGAGGTTGGAATCAAGTATGATGCCAAGGTACTTAAAATCGGATACCACCTGGAGCTTCTCCCCTGACACATAGACATCTGGCTCAGTAGCATATGTTGCCCTCTTTGTGAAGAACATGCAAACAGTTTTTTTCACATTGAGATGCAAACACGAGTCACTGAGCCACTTTGTAACCTGGACCATTACAGTAGTGAGTTCTTGTGCAGCTTGTTGTTTGCTCTTTGCATGCACATATATCACTGTATCATCTGCATACATTTGAACTTCAGACCCAGTACAGACAGAAGGCAGATCATGAATGTACAGGCTGAACAGGAGGGGCCCCAGTATTGACCCTTGGGGCACGCCCACATCATAGCTACGAGTGGGCGACAGCTCATTGCTCACTCTGACACACTGAGTTCTGCCTTCAAGGTATGATTTCATCCATCTCAAGGCATCAGGGGAAAAGTTGAACTTGGACAATTTTGTGATGCGAATCTCATGGTTAACAGTATCAAAAGCCTTCCTTAGGTCCAGAAACACAGCCCCAACAGCACCCCTTTGTCCATCTTGGACTTCACATTTTCCAGAAGAAAGCAGTTGGCCGTTGTGATTGCTGTTTTTTACATGTTGTGATTGCTGTTTTTTACATGTTGTGATTGCTGTTTTTTTTACATGTTGTGATTGCTGTTTTTTACATGTTGTGATTGCTGTTTTTTTTACATGTTGTGATTGCTGTTTTTTACATGTTGTGATTGCTGTTTTTTACATGTTGTGATTGCTGTTTTTTACATGTTGTGATAGCTGTTTTTTACATGTTGTGATTGCTGTTTTTTTTACATGTTGTGATTGCTGTTTTTTACATATTGTGATTGCTGTTTTTTTACATGTTGTGATTGCTGTTTTTTTTATACATGATATGATTGCTGGTTTTTACATGTTGTGATTGCTGGTTTTTACATGTTGTGATTGCTGGTTTTTATATGTTGTGATTGCTGTTTTTTACATGTTGTGATTGCTGTTTTTTTTACATGTTGTGATTGCTGTTTTTTACATGTTGTGATTGCTGTTTTTTTACATGTTGTGATAGCTGTTTTTTACATGTTGTGATTGCTGTTTTTTACATATTGTGATTGCTGTTTTTTTACATGTTGTGATTGCTGTTTTTTTTATACATGTTATGATTGCTGGTTTTTACATGTTGTGATTGCTGGTTTTTACATGTTGTAATTGCTGGTTTTTACATGTTGTAATTGCTGGTTTTTACATGTTGTGATTGCTGGTTTTTACATGTTGTGATTGCTGTTTTTTTTACATGTTGTGATTGCTGTTTTTTTTACATGTTGTGATTGCTGTTTTTTTACATGTTGTGATAGCTGTTTTTTACATGTTGTGATTGCTGTTTTTTTTACATGTTGTGATTGCTGTTTTTTACATGTTGTGATTGCTGTTTTTTTACATGTTGTGATAGCTGTTTTTTACATGTTGTGATTGCTGTTTTTTTTTACATGTTGTGATTGCTGTTTTTTACATGTTGTGATTGCTGTTTTTTTACATGTTGTGATTGCTGTTTTTTTACATGTTGTGATTGCTGTTTTTTTTATACATGTTATGATTGCTGGTTTTTACATGTTGTGATTGCTGGTTTTTACATGTTGTGCTGTTTTTTTTATACATGTTATGATTGCTGGTTTTTACATGTTGTGATTGCTGGTTTTTACATGTTGTGATTGCTGGTTTTTACATGTTGTGATTGCTGGTTCTTACATGTTGTGATTGCTGTTTTTTTACATGTTGTGATTGCTGTTTTTTTTACATGTTGTAATTGCTGATTTTTACATGTTGTGATAGCTGTTTTTTACATGTTGTGATTGCTGTTTTTTTTACATGTTGTAATTGCTGATTTTTACATGTTGTAATTACTGTTTTTTTTACATGTTGTGATTGCTGTTTTTTTTACATGTTGTGATTGCTGTTTTTTTTACATGTTGTGATTGCTGATTTTTTTACATGTTGTGATTGCTGTTTTTTACATGTTGTGATTGCTGTTTTTTTTACATGTTGTGATTGCTGTTTTTTTTACATGTTGTGATTGCTGTTTTTTTTACATGTTGTGATTGCTGTTTTTTACATGTTGTGATTGCTGTTTTTTTTACATGTTGTGATTGCTGATTTTTACATGTTGTAATTGCTGTTTTTTTACATGTTGTGATTGCTGTTTTTTTACATGTTGTGATTGCTGTTTTTTTACATGTTTAGTTTTAGTTTTTTTTTTGTTTTTTTTACAGGGACAGTGCACATTAATCAACGTTTCAGTAAAAGTGCCGGTTTTAGCCAGCGGCTAATTTTCAACCGCAGTCCCTGGGCAGGTTATTAAAAACAATTACAATATAGACAATAGCAGCATAGAACAAGCAAGACATAGCAACATAGGACAAGCAAGACATAGCATACAGACAGAGCAACATAGGACAAGCAAGACGTAGCATACAGACAGAGCAGAGCAACATAAAACAAAAAGCAGCAAGACAAAATTCATAAAAGCAACAAAGTGTTTCCACACCTCACAAGCTACAGACAACAGACAACATGGAAAGCGGCAACACACAGCTAGGGACCATGTTCACAAATCTGATTGACCTTTAGCCATGTCTTCAAGCATTTTGTGAAAGTGTGATATGTGGTGCAGTTATGTGTGTCTGATGGCAGTGTATTCCAGACATGGGAAGCTCTCACAGAGAATGCAGATTTACTAAAGGTGCGTTTCCTTAGGGGAACTATACAGTCACCTCTCATGGCAGACCTTGTGGATCTGCTGCCATATGTCTGGGTCTTCTGTTTAACAAAAATATTGAGTGGAGGGGGAGCCAGGCCATTAAGGATCTTGAATAAAAGACATGCGTCGGTGTATTGCACAAGATTTTCCCAACTCAAGAGCTCATGCTTTCTAAGAATGTGACAATGATGAAGGCTATTGGGCTTCCTATCAAGCACTTTGAGAGCCTGTTTGTAGACAGACTGAATAGGTTTTAATGTTGTACAGCAAGCATGGGCCCAACTAGTCAAGCAGTATGTTAAGTGGGGGAGTATCATAGATTTGAAGTACAGTTTTGCTACCTCTGTAGTCAAACAATTTCGTATAAATCGGAAATTAGCTAGGTTGAATTTGGTTATTTGAATTACCTTTTTCACATGCTTTTTAAAAGAGAGGTTGGAATCAAGTATGATGCCAAGGTACTTAAAATCGGATACCACCTGGAGCTTCTCCCCTGACACATAGACATCTGGCTCAGTAGCATATGTTGCCCTCTTTGTGAAGAACATGCAAACAGTTTTTTTCACATTGAGATGCAAACACGAGTCACTGAGCCACTTTGTAACCTGGACCATTACAGTAGTGAGTTCTTGTGCAGCTTGTTGTTTGCTCTTTGCATGCACATATATCACTGTATCATCTGCATACATTTGAACTTCAGACCCAGTACAGACAGAAGGCAGATCATGAATGTACAGGCTGAACAGGAGGGGCCCCAGTATTGACCCTTGGGGCACGCCCACATCATAGCTACGAGTGGGCGACAGCTCATTGCTCACTCTGACACACTGAGTTCTGCCTTCAAGGTATGATTTCATCCATCTCAAGGCATCAGGGGAAAAGTTGAACTTGGACAATTTTGTGATGCGAATCTCATGGTTAACAGTATCAAAAGCCTTCCTTAGGTCCAGAAACACAGCCCCAACAGCACCCCTTTGTCCATCTTGGACTTCACATTTTCCAGAAGAAAGCAGTTGGCCGTTGTGATTGCTGTTTTTTACATGTTGTGATTGCTGTTTTTTACATGTTGTGATTGCTGTTTTTTTTACATGTTGTGATTGCTGTTTTTTACATGTTGTGATTGCTGTTTTTTTTACATGTTGTGATTGCTGTTTTTTACATGTTGTGATTGCTGTTTTTTACATGTTGTGATAGCTGTTTTTTACATGTTGTGATTGCTGTTTTTTTTACATGTTGTGATTGCTGTTTTTTACATATTGTGATTGCTGTTTTTTTACATGTTGTGATTGCTGTTTTTTTTATACATGATATGATTGCTGGTTTTTACATGTTGTGATTGCTGGTTTTTACATGTTGTGATTGCTGGTTTTTATATGTTGTGATTGCTGGTTTTTACATGTTGTGATTGCTGTTTTTTTTACATGTTGTGATTGCTGTTTTTTACATGTTGTGATTGCTGTTTTTTTACATGTTGTGATAGCTGTTTTTTACATGTTGTGATTGCTGTTTTTTACATATTGTGATTGCTGTTTTTTACATGTTGTGATTGCAGTTTTTTTTATACATGTTATGATTGCTGGTTTTTACATGTTGTGATTGCTGGTTTTTACATGTTGTGATTGCTGGTTTTTACATGTTGTAATTGCTGGTTTTTACATGTTGTGATTGCTGGTTTTTACATGTTGTGATTGCTGGTTTTTACATGTTGTGATTGCTGTTTTTTTTTACATGTTGTGATTGCTGTTTTTTTTTACATGTTGTGATTGCTGTTTTTTTACATGTTGTGATTGCTGTTTTTTACATGTTGTGATTGCTGTTTTTTTTTACATGTTGTGATTGCTGTTTTTTACATGTTGTGATTGCTGTTTTTTTACATGTTGTGATTGCTGTTTTTTTTATACATGTTATGATTGCTGGTTTTTACATGTTGTGATTGCTGGTTTTTACATGTTGTGCTGTTTTTTTTATACGTTATGATTGCTCGTTTTTACATGTTGTGATTGCTGGTTTTTACATGTTGTGTTTGCTGGTTTTTACATGTTGTAATTGCTGTTTTTTACATGTTGTGATTGCTGGTTTTTACATGTTGTGATTGCTGTTTTTTTTACATGTTGTGATTGCTGTTTTTTACATGTTGTGATTGCTGTTTTTTACATGTTGTGATTGCTGTTTTTTTTACATGTTGTGATTGCTGTTTTTTACATGTTGTGATTGCTGGGTTTTTTTACATGTTGTGATAGCTGTTTTTTACATGTTGTGATTGCTATTTTTTTTACATGTTGTGATTGCTGTTTTTTACATGTTGTGATTGCTGTTTTTTACATGTTGTGATTGCTGTTTTTTACATGTTGTGATTGCTGTTTTTTACATGTTGTGATTGCTATTTTTTACGTGTTGTGATTGCTGTTTTTTACATGTTGTGATTGCTGGTTTTTACATGTTGTGATGGCTGGTTTTTACATGTTGTGATGGCTGGTTTTTACATGTTGTGATTGCTGGTTTTACATGTTGTGATTGCTGGTTTTTACATGTTGTGATTGCTGTTTTTTACATGTTGTGATTGCTGGTTTTTACATGTTGTGATTGCTGGTTTTTACATGTTGTGATTGCTGGTTTTTACATGTTGTGATTGCTGTTTTTTACATGTTGTGATTGCTGTTTTTTACATGTTGTGATTGCTGGTTTTTACATGTTGTGATTGCTGGTTTTTACATGTTGTGATTGCTGGTTTTTACATGTTGTGATTGCTGGTTTTTACATGTTGTGATTGCTGTTTTTTTTACATGTTGTGATTGCTGGTTTTTACATGTTGTGATTGTTGGATTTTACATGTTGTGATTGCTGGTTTTTACATGTTGTGATTGCTGGTTTTTACATGTTGTGATTGCTGGTTTTTACATGTTGTGATTGTTGGATTTTACATGTTGTGATTGCTGGTTTTTACATGTTGTGATTGCTGGTTTTTACATGTTGTGATTGCTGGTTTTTACATGTTGTGATTGCAGTTTTTTTTTTTTTACATTTTGTGATTGCTTTTTGGTGACTGTTGTGTTTGGTAATGTTCCATATTTTTCATATGAGAATACTACGTTGTTAGTTTTTCTCTTTTGTACTGGAATATCAGTGCTTTAAAGAAAATCTAATCTCCTCCACTCTCCTGGTATATTTAGGTATTGGTATTTTATTTGTGATTGGGTCTCATTAACTGACCCTTACTCTTCAGCAATGCAGCCTGACTCAAGTCCGAGAATTTTTGTGGTGATGTGGGTTTGATTTCAGATTGGACCAAGAGTAGTTAATTTGTTACCAGTATTTGTAGCCTAGCCAGATGCCAGAGGTGTGAATATGATTTGATGTCCTCAGAGAGAACAGGAGCACTAATCTAATCATCACTCTCCCCAAGAGGTCAGATCAGGGGCCTCGCTCAGTCAGAAACAACAGTAGTCAAGTGTTCGCCAAGTGTGTGTGTTTGTGAAAGGGAGAGAGATTCCTTTACCTCTAAACTACTAGACAGTATTTTTGTTTTATTTTATTCTATATATTTTTTTATTCCTTTATTTAACTAGGCAAGTCCGTTAAGAACAAATTCTTATTTTCAATGACGGTCTAGGAACAGTGGGTTAACTGCCTTGTTCAGGGGCAGAACGACAGATTTGTATCTGTCAAAACTGATACATGGGGCGGCAGGTAACCTAGTGGTTAGAGCGTTGGACTTGTAACCGAAAGGCCACCAAACTATAGTGTCATTGCCACAGAATGTGTGCATTTTGTTTACACATGTTTTCCCCTTCCCGCCACCCTCCCCCCACAGGAGACTCGAGTGAACCTGACGAGCACCCCTACGCCCCGCGTGAGAACGCCCCGTCCTACGGTGTGAACAACACTTTGTCATCCACCACGGAGGACTCTCAGCAGACACACATACACCTTAGCCATCCTCCCACAGAAGAGGACCCCCTGGGACCTCTAACTGACAACTGGGAGATGGCCTACACCGAGAACGGAGAGCTCTACTTTATAGAGTATGTATCCTATGCACACGTTACTCCCCATAACACACTATATAACATAGGCTACATGGCTCTATACCCAACATCCATAATATTATTTAAATTACAATCTTCTCAAGAGAATATTGTGCCACTTTCTACCTTTGACACTTGCCTTTAAGTCTGATTACTTAACAGTGTGTATCATATTTAGCCATGGAAGTGAGGATGTTTTTCAGACAGTGAGTGTTTGATGCCTTCCCAGTCAGAACAATGTTTCTGTCTGTGATTCTGTTATGTGTGTCTATCTATAGCCACAACACAAAAACCACTTCCTGGATTGACCCACGCTGCCTGGACAAGCCTCCCAAACCTCTGGAAGAATGTGAAGATGATGGTACGTCCACCACAGGCTCTGTGTGTGTGTGAAATCAGATGCTTGTCTGTCACATCTGTGATTCCATGAGTGGCCTGCAGATGGCACACTTGAGCCACCATAGTGTGAAATGAGACAGAGTAATATTCTGGTCTCTCGTGTGCTGCCTGCCTGCGGTAAAGTCTGAGCAAGACGCCCTGGCAGCCTGAAGGACTGACTGGGTTATTTGCATCATCTAGCATCAATAAAATATGTACCTTGAACTGTAGAGGAGCAAATACAAGCCCACCCACCCACCCACTCAAAACACTAGCACTAAATCTGCCTCTCTCTCCCCTCCACTCCCTCCTCTCCTTCCTCTCTCTCCCGTCATCTCTCTCCCCTCCTCCTTCCTCTCTCTCCCCTCCCTTCCTCTCCTCTCCCCACCTCTATCTCCCCATATCTATCTCCCCTCCTCTCTGTTCCCTCCTTTCGGTTCCCTCCTCTCTCTCCCTCCTGTCTCTCTCTCCTGTCTTCCCTCCTCTCTGTTCCCTCCTCTCTCTCCCTCCTGTCTCTCTCTCCCCTCCTCTCCCCCACCATGTGTCCTCTGCATGTGTTCTGAGGTACTTGTGTTGATGAGATGGCTCCTATTAGTTCTATCCTCTCAAACCGCTGCATGAGGACACAGGATAGATGGAGAGATTATTCATATTGTCAAGCATATGGTATATGAACTATGATTCATATTTAGTGGCAGCTGTTTTCACCCGCCCCAACCTAAAATGTTCAGTTCAGTATTATAATGTATGTCTGTCTCTCTGGTATGACACATTTATTTCACTTTAATGCACCTATTGATTTCTGGAGCTGGTTTTTCGAGGGCTTTAGTAAATATGAAACAGTGTCACCCAATGGCAAAGTATGAAGTGTGTTTAACGTTATGTTACAGACCGTGGCTAATATAAAGATAATATGACAGATATTGACAAGATGCATGAAGAGATTTTAGTATAGATTTAGCTTGGATTTAGCTTTTTATTTATTTGCTTTTTATTTATCCTTTTATTTATCTAGGCAAGTCAGTTAAGAACAAATTCTTATTTACAATGATGGCCTACCCCGGCCAAACCCTAACCCGGACGACTCTGGGCCAATTGCGCGCCACCCGATGGGACTCCCAATCGCAGCCCGTTGTGATACACCCTGGAATCTAACCAGTGTCTGTAGTGACACCTCTAGCACTGCGATGCAGTTCTTTAGACTTCTGCGCAACTCGGGAGCAAACCATTCCAGAAACATTATGTTTTCACAATGTATGGAGCCAAATTTTGCTGCTCTCTTAGCTTGCTTGAGGCTTGGAATCAAAATCAATCTCTAACCCTCTGGTGCTCTCTCTCTGTCTCTTCCCTGCTCTCTCTCCTTTCCCCCCCCCCCCCCCTGTCTCTTCAATCCCCACACTTGGTCCTCCACTCTCTCTCTCCTGGCCTGATGGCTTTCTCCTGGAGAAGAAGGGGTACACACAGAAGAGCTGGACAGTGAGCTAGGTAGGCCTCTTTCTTTTCTCCCCTCCCCCCTGCTGTGTCTTCTGGGAAACCTGGCTACTGTATAACATGCTTCCTGTACTGCTTCAGTGACAATGTCACCCTGGCTTCTTACAGCTTATAACATCTCTTCCTTACTGCCTAGAGGGTGTAAACATTATCATCAAATGGTTAATAATATATTGTAATATATTGTTTGTGTGTGCTTGCATGTGTGTGTGTGCGAGCTTGCTGGCTTGTGTCTGCTGAGTGGGCAGTTCTTGCAGGGTTAACCCACACGCCCGCGAGCCAGCGTGCCCTATTAAAGAGAGAACCATTGACGAGAGGCACATTGACCTGATGATAATTTCCTAATGGGCCTCTCGTCAAATGGACCTCTCACTCTCAAGCCCCATCATTCCATCCACTGGGCCTCATATTATAACTGGGCTAGCAAACTGGGCTAGCAAAGAGCACTTTACCCACCACTGTCTGCTGGTGCATCAGTCTCTGGAGCCAGATGGGGGCTTTAATTTTGTTTAATAACGTTCCCGTAGTAAACGGGATATTTTGTCAGAACAAGATGCTAGAATATGCATATAATTGACAGCTTAGGATAGAAAACACTCTAAAGTTTCCAAAACTGTAAAAATACTGTCTGTGAGTATAACAGAACTGATGTTGCAGGCGAAAGCCTGAGAAAAATCCAATCCGGAAGTGCCTCATGTTTTGAAAGCGCTGTGTTCCAATGCATCCCTATTGAGCAGTGAATGGACTATCAACCAGATTACTCTTTCTCCGTATTCCCGAAGGTGTCTACAACATAGTGATGTAGTTTTACGCATTTATGTTGAAGAATACCCATAAGCTGATACATTGTGTAAGTGGTCACCTGATGGCTCCCAGAGTGACTCTCGCGTAAAATACAGAGGTAGCCATTATTCCAATCGATCCTACTGAAAAACGAATTGTCCCGGCGGATATATTATCGAATAGATATTTGAAAAACACCTTGAGGATTGATTATAAACAACGTTTGCCGTGTTTCTGTCGATATTATGGAGCTAATTTGGAATATTTTTAGGCGTTTTCGTGACTGCAATTTCCTGGCGATTTCTCAGCCAAACGTGAAGAACAAACGGAGCTATTTCGCCTACAAAAATAATATTTTTGGAAAAAAGGAACATTTGCTATCTAACTGGGAGTCTCGTGAGTGAAAACATCCAAAGTTCATCAAAGGTAAACAATTTAATTTGATTGCTTTTCTGATTTCCGTGACCAAGTTACCTGCTGCTAGCTGGACAAAATGCTATGCTAGGCTATCGATAAACTTACACAAATGCTTGTCTAGCTTTGGCTTATTTATACTTAGCATATTTTGAAAATCTGAGATGACAGGGTGATTAACAAAAGGCTAAGCTGTGTCTCAATATATTTCATTTGTGATTTTCATGAATAGGAATATTTTCTAGAAATATTTATGTCCGTTGCGTTATGCTAATTAGTGTCAGTCGATGATTACGCTCCCGCATGCGGGATGGGTAGTCACTAGAGGTTATTAAACAGCCATGGCTCTGAGATGGGCTCAGAAAACTACTACCCACTATTCTATTTCAGTGGGGAATACTTGGGTGAATAGTCACAATCCTCCAATGTCATCAGTATTTGAGGATGTTTGTTATTTTCTATTAATCAGAGATTGAATTATACCTGAGAAACCAGGATTGTGCAATACCAGGTCAATCAGTGATATCAATTAATTGCTAGGGAGACATGAAAACACCCCTGGTTTAAGGTTAGGTCTGAGATAAGTAAGGGTGAACTGATCCTAGACCAGTGTTTAGCCGCCTCCATGTGGTGAACAGCAGCCAAGGTAGGAGCAGCCATTGTTAATACCATTGCTCAGATTGGATGAACACAGTCAATACGTATTGATTATGAAAGGCAATTACTCCAGTTGTGTATAGGACTGCAGACGTATGGCCCCTGTAGTGCAGCTCCTCGCTCAGGAGCAATCAAATAGTCAGGAAGACAGAATGAGATGCAAAAAGTTTAATCGACAATTTGTCACCTTAGTCACCCTTGAGCTGGAGTGTGCGTGGGGGTCATCCGGGGAGCGTGGAGAGGGGAGCTCTTTTTGAAGTGTCAGATTCATCCCACTACACCCACTCAGTATCAGCAAGCCCAGCAGTGACGTGATGGCTCTGGCACCCAGCAATAATAACACACAGGCAGGATCTCCTTTAGAAATACTGCCACTGTTGGGTGGGTGGGTGGGTGGGATGGGATGGGATGGGAGGGATGGGAGGGATGGGTGGGATGGCTGTATGGGTGGGTGGGTGGGTGGGTGGGTGGGTGTGATGGGATGGGATGGGATGGGAAGGGATCGGAGGGATGGGTGGGATGGCTGTATGGGTGGGTGGGTGGGTGAATGAGGGGTTGGTTTTGTTGTACTGTTTTTCTTTTTGTTCTCAAATCTGAAAATCTATAAATAAAGTACATAAAAAAAAGAAATATAGACACACTGGTGTGAAATACAGAGTGATTCTAATTTACGGTGAGAGTGATGTGCTGCTGGCTCAAAGTATAATGTTCCCCTTTAGAACATCGGACAATATTAAAGCCTAGTCCCTGTATTGTGGATGTTCCATCCATAACACAACCCCCCCCCCCCCCCCCCCCCCATTAGCTGAGGCTAATGAGATGCAGGTCTGATACTGTACAGCGGAGGACTCAGTTATACACATCTGTTTGTAACCAATTACAGCACTCTGGCGTTTCCCTATAGCCATTGGTATAGTAGCTAGCTAACTCCATCTCTGCTGTTTTAATCACACTACTTTGTATGGAGAGATAATGCGTTGCTCTGCCGTACTGAGACATACTTAGACTGTATCAATGTAGCAGCCTTCACAGATGACTAATGCATGTCTCTATCTAAAACGTTCTGATTTAATTGGTCTCATTGTATGGCCGTGTTGTCAGGCCATTTATGGCGTTCATTCTCAGCATCGATGTCATGGAAGATATACATGCGAGTGTCCCTGGTTACACACAAAATTAAAAACATCCTCTCACACAACTCATCATTAATGAATTTGACCGCGGTGAATAAATACATGATCGAGGTCGTGAAGTTCTACAATGCCATGCGACAGACAGTGATAAAACAATCAAGGACAACATTGAATACCATTATATACACACCACGCCTACATCAGCGATGTCGGTCAACGTTGTACATCAGATTCCCTTACTGCCATGAACAATAAGAAAAGATATCTTCACGTGACGTATTTAAACAACACATTTTTAAACCAAAATTGACATTTAGACCACCACACACACATACCGCCAGCTCCTCTTCACCATCTGAGCGTCTGGTGTTGATCATGATCGGTCAAATCCCCCCGTAGTGTCTATCTGATGTGTTAAATGTCAGCCGTGTCCTGCCAGGAGCCAAGAGCCAGGTCCAGACAGCCTCTGGAGTCCTGCTCACTCCCCAGTGACTGACAGGCTGTGTGTGGTAGGAAAAGGTATTCAGTGACCTTCTGTCTTAACAATGAGCACCATCTCTAACAACGTGCCGTTTCCTCCTCTCTCTACCTCTCTTCCAGAGCTGCCAACAGGCTGGGAGAAAATAGATGACCCAGTCTATGGTGTTTACTATGTGGAGTAAGTCGTGACACACACACATCTGTCGCATTTAAAATGACCTCACTGTACTGTACATTTACAATGCATTTAACACTGAGCAGTGCCCTGGAACATTGCAAAACAACATCAAATGCAGGCTGTTTTGGGGATTATAGGCCATTTTGTTGCCGTCATGATGATTTAGACACAGGGTTTCTCATCTAGACCTTGGGGCTGTGCATTAATAGCAATACATGCATATGTTTTGCTGTTGTTCAAAGCAATACCTTCGAGGCAGATGCCCAGTTTTGTTTTCTGAGTTTTTCCATATACATTATTCCTATTGTTTCCTGTTTAATGCATAATTGCATAATGTTTCCATACTGTTTGAAGTGTCATTTCCTTACGGTGTACTGCTCCTTTAATTCCTTGTCGGGTTGTGGTATGACGTGGTTGTGGTGGTGGTGTTAACCTCCTGAAGCAGTGCTCCTCAGTGATTGTGTGATGCTGTTGATATTCAGGCCTCGTCGTCTCTGTCTCCTCTGATCCACCAGAGCATTGTCTGTACCAGACTTGACTTCCTTGACTTGAGCCCTTGGCTCCTGGAGCATAGGCCACCAGAGACTTTGTCTATCTGTGTGTTGTGTTCACTCTTTCATCACGGCCTCTCTGTAACTCAATCTTTCTCTTTCTTTATCCCTTCTTCTCCATCCCTGGCCTGATCCCCTTGGCTTTCTTCTGTTCTTTTTTCTTTCTCTTTTTGATCTAATTTCTTTCCTTTTATTATCCCCCTTGTTCTTACTTACGCTCTACTTTTCACTGACTCAATTATCTTTCTCTATCCCGCTCCCTTCCTGTCTCATTCTCCCCTTTTCCCTCCCTCTCTCAGTCACATTAACAGGAAGACCCAGTATGAGAACCCTATACTGGAGGCTAAGCGGCTGAAGCAGCTCGAGCAACAGCAGCCACCAGAAGGTGAGCGCTACATCCGAGGTTCGTTTCCAGCCCGCCGGGCGTCATTCCTTTCTTTCTTCATGTCTGTGATCGTGCCTATCTGTCTCTTTGTCCTGCTGCTCTGCTCTGCTCTACTCTGCTTCTGGCGCTTTATGATTTGCTATTGAGAAACCATAAAGGCATACCTATGATTTATTTTAATGGCCTTGAAGAGAGGTCTTTTTGGTTTAATTTGGCAATGTTTTAAGTGTCACTGATTCTCTCTCCGAAGGATTTGTGCTTATGTGAATAATTTTGGAAGTGTGCAGTTCTAGGTAAGTTTGGGTTTGACAATTATACATTGAAGAGTGTTTTACCGCAATGTAAATGTATCCCTATATTTGAATTCTTTCTGGGTCTTGCTCTCCCAGTGAAAGGTTTTTCAGGACAAGTGGTTTAAGTCTGAGTGTGCCCTGGGTTTACCTCTTTCTATATTAGATGTACGATGTCACTCAGATTTTCCCTAGACATGCAGGTCACACCACTAGGGACCAGGCTATTGATCCCCCTTCTGCAGGCTCAGCTAAATACGCTTCTGACTTGATTACTTGCTGACTTTTCCTCCTTTTAAGGTCAATATCTCTGTACGCTCAATATCTGTGAAGACTTTTACTCTTTCATTGATTGAATCTTAATACTGAGAATATTAATGAAGACTTAAGCCTCTGATACATTACACAGTGAGGCTGCCATTTAGATCTGTCAGAGATTGGATTACGTGGTATTACTTTCATTGGCAGCCATTCTGGCTCAATGCAGTACAGTAGTTTCCTAGCCACCCATTGGGGAACCATACGGAATCGGTGTAACTGTACAGGCACCAGAGACAGGAAGTATGCCCTTTGTTGTTCCAGAATGGATAGAGGATGCCACCCTGGCTGGTGCCCCGTTGGCCAGCTATACCGCCAACCACCAGGAGACCTACAGGGATCCCCAGGCTGGACCCCCACTGCCGCCCCTCATCGGGCCCAAACGTAAGTCCTGGCCAGGTTAATATCCTAGTTTTATGAGGGTATTGGTCCATTTCCCTATGCAACTCAGTGGATGTGTTTCCTGTTCCTTCATCAATTTACTCCCTCAACCCCTATCTCCTCTCTCTCTGCCTCTCACACTCTCTCTGCCCCATCCGCTCTCTGCCCCTCCCTCTCTCCCTCTCTCTCCCCCTCTCCATCTCTCTCTCCCCTCTCCCTCTCTACCCAAAAGTGTAGCTCTCCATAGGGGATAGCAGCCTCACAGGCTGAGGCTGGGGCACAGTCTGGGGGATTTACCACAGGATTACCCCCATTCTCAGGCACA
Source organism: Oncorhynchus mykiss (assembly GCF_057628025.1). NCBI lineage: Eukaryota > Metazoa > Chordata > Actinopteri > Salmoniformes > Salmonidae > Oncorhynchus > Oncorhynchus mykiss. Next base: position 54,653,486 of record NC_143038.1, on the reverse strand, counting down.
GACAAGCTGGTACCCCCTAGCTCTTTGAATCCCTCTTAACCTAATTAATCAATCAATCATAATCAGTCTCTTTATGATTCATGGAGCTTGTCACATCAACACATCTCTCACAGAGCCCTCACTGATCCAGAGCCAAGACTGTGTAGGATAGCCCCTCCTTATTTGGCTAGCACTGCACATGAGATCAACGGGTTCTTATGAAAGGTGTGTAAGGCTTGTGTGTGTGTTTTTTTTACAGGAGGGAAGCCCTTCTTCACGCGGAACCCAGCAGAGCTAAAGGGAACCTTCATCAACACCAAACTGAGGAAGAGCCACCGGGGGTTCGGCTTCACCGTTGTCGGGGGCGACGAGCCTGATGAGTTTCTTCAGATCAAGAGTCTGGTTCTGGACGGGCCTGCTGCCCTCGACGGCAAGATGGAGACAGGTGGGCCGCCGCTCTATCCGTCCCTGTCACTATTAAGAGGTGTTCACCAACTCCTTAAGAGCTACAGAGTGTGCAGGCTTTTGTTCCAACCCACACTAAAACAATTGACTAATCAAGGTTGATTGATTGGTTTATTAGCTGAATCTGGTGCCCTCCAGGATTTGAATTGGTGACACTTGACTGGTGTCGGTTTGATAGTGTACTGTAGGCGTTCTACAGTTTGTTACTTCCAAGATTTTAGTTTTTGACATGGAGCTAATTATCCAACATGAATTTATTCTTCTCTTCCCCTCAGGTGACGTGATCGTGAGTGTCAATGACACATGCGTGCTAGGCTACACCCACGCCCAGGTGGTGAAGGTCTTCCAGTCCATCCATATTGGCTCCATGGTCAACCTGGAGCTGTGCCGTGGCTACCCCCTTCCTTTTGACCCCGACGACCCCAACACCAGCATGGTGACCTCCGTGGCCATCGTGGACAAGGAGCCCATCATCGTCAATGGCCAGGATAGCTACGACTCCCCGTCCAGCCACGGCAGCCATACTGGGGGCCCCGTTAATGGCATGAGGGAGTCGAGACCACACAGTCCCTCCTCCGCCGAGGTGGCGTCCAACAGCTCGCACGGTTACCTCAGCGACTCTGTGACGCTGGCGTCATCCATAGCGACGCAGCCGGAGCTGATCACAGTGCACATGGAGAAGGGAGACAAAGGCTTTGGGTTCACCATCGCAGACAGCCCTGCAGGGGGAGGACAGAGGGTCAAACAGATAGTGGACTACCCCCGCTGCAGGGGCCTGAAGGAGGGGGACATTATCGTAGAGGTGAACAAGAGGAACGTCCAGAGCATGAGCCACAACCAAGTGGTGGACATGCTCAGCAAGTGCCCCAAAGGAAGTGAGGTCAGCATGCTGGTGCAGAGAGGCGGAGGTAAGATAGCCTCACAACATGCTGAGATTTTATAGGTGGAGGTAAGACATAGACCCACGACATGCTGAGATCTGATAGGGGGAGGTAAGACCATAGACCCACAACATGCTGAGATCTGATAGGTGGAGGTAAGACATAGACTCATGACATGCTGAGATCTGAGTTCTAATTGGCAAGCCTGCCTCTTACTCCCGCCTCTTCTCTCCATCACCATTGTCATGAATCCGGAAGTTGCTAAAACATGCAAACAATTCACACACAAAAAATGGGTAGGGTTAATTAAGGTTAGCCCTAAAACAAGGCTTGTGTTATTTTTTCTTATCTATTTTTTTTATATTTAACCTTTATTTAACTAAGCATGGAAAGGTGAGGGGGAGATGGGAATCTAGTTTATGTGGAAAACAGAGAGAGAAGCAACACAGGGAAGTTAGTGGGTGAATGGAGATAATATGAATACCGAAAGAATGTGAGAGATGGTTGCAGAGATTGTTAGTGGAAGAGACATTTGGAGAGTGAGAGAAAATCCAGAGCAGTAAAGAGAGATAGTGTAGATCTTGTTCCAGGTCAGAAAGTCTCATGAATATATAGCTGGGTTCCTCAGTTCCTCCTGTGGGTCTTTCTGTGTTACTGTCTCATTTCTGTCACACTGTCTCTCTTTCTTTCTCTCTCACTCTTGCTCTCTGTGTCTTTTTAATATCTGTGTCTCTCTCTCTGTCTTTCTCTCTCTTTATTTTTATCTCTCTCTCTGACACTACACTGTCTATACTATAGTCTATGTCTGTTACTTTAAAGGTATCACACAAAGTTGCGTTGAGATCCAATTGTGGATTTCAACGCAAAATTTCGACCATCCTAGCTGTGATGTGTGTGTGTGCGTGCGTGCGTTCGTTCATTTTATTTTATTTTTATTTCACCTTTATTTAACCAGGTCGGCCAGTTGAAAACAAGTTCTCATTTACAACTGCGACCTGGCCAAGATAAAGCAAAGCAGTGCGACAAAAACAACACAGAGTTACACATAAACAAACATTCAGTCAATAACACAATAGAAAAATCTATGCACAGGCAATAAATAGGCCATAGTGGTGAAATAATTACAATTTAGCTAATAAACACTGGAGTGATGTGCAGAAGATGAATGTGCAAGTAGAGATACTGGGGTGCAAAGGAGAAAAAAAAACAATATTTAAAAAAAAAAAATATTGTTGAACCTTTATTTAACAAGGCAAGTCAGTTAAGAACAAATTCTTATTTTCAATGACGGCCTAGGAACAGTGGGTTAACTGCCTGGGGATGAGGTAGATGGGTGTGCTATTTACAGATTGGCTATGTACAGGTGCAGTGATCGGTAAGCTGCTCTGACAGCTGATGCTTAAAGTTAGAGAGGGCGATATGAGTCTCCAGCTTCAGTGATTTCTGCAATTCGTTCCAGTCATTGGCAGCAGAGAACTGTAAGGAAAGGCGGCCAAAGTGGGTGTTGGCTTTGGGGATTACCAGTGAAATATACCTGCTGGAGCGCGTGCTACATTTGAGTGTTGCTATGGTGACCAGTGAGCTGAGATAAGGCGGGGCTTTACCTAGCAAAGACTTATAGATGACCTGGAGCCAGTGGGTTTGGCGACGACTATGTAGCGAGGGCCAGCCAACGAGAGCATACATGTTGCAGTCGTGGGTAGTATATGGGGCTTTGGTGACAGAACGGATGGCACTGTGATAGACTACATCCAGTTTGCTGACTAGAGTGTTGGAGGCTATTTTGTAAATGACATCGCCGAAGTCAAGGATCAGTAGGATAGTCAGTTTTACTAGGGTATGTTTGGCAGCATAGGAAGCGGATTCTAGATAAAATTTTTGATTATAGATCCTTAATGTGAGTCTGGAAGGAGAGTTTAGAGTCTAACCAGACAGGTATTTGTAGTTGTCAAAATATTCTAAGTCAGAACCGTCCAGAGTAGTGATGCTAGTCGGGCGGGCGGGTGTGGGCAGCAATCTGTTGAATAGCATGCATTTAGTTTTACTAGCATTTAAAAGCTGTTGGAGGCCACGGAAGGAGAAGTGTATTGCATTGAACCTCGTTTCAAAGTTTGTTAAAACACAGTGTCCAAAGAAGGGCCAGATGTACAGTTAAACAGCTTGGCATATTCCAGAAAATGATGTCATGGCTTTAGAAGCTTCTCATAGGCTAATTCAAATCAAATCTAATTTATTTGTATAGCCCTTCTTACATTAGCTGATATCTCAAAGTGCTGCACAGAAACCCATTCTAAAACCCCAAACAGCAAGCAATGCAGTTGTAGAAGCACGGTGGCTAGGAAAAACTCCCTAGAAAGGCCAAAACCCAGGAAGAAACCTAGAGAGGAACCAGGCTATGAGTGGTGGCCAGTCCTCTTCTGGCTGTGCCGGGTGGAGATTATAACAGAACATGGCCAAGGTGTTCAAATGTTCATAAATGACCAGCATGGTCAAATAATAATAATCACAGTAGTTGTCGAGGGTGCAGCAAGTCAGCACCTCAGGAGTAAATGTCAGTTGGCTTTTCATAGCCGATCATTAAGAGTATCTCTACCGCTCCTGCTGTCTCTAGAGAGTTAAAAACAGCAAGTCTGGGACAGGTAGCATGTCCAGTGAACAGGTCAGGGTTCCATAGCTGCAGGCAGAACAGTTGAAACTGGAGCAGCAGCACAGCCAGGTGGACTGGGGACAGCAAGGAGTCATCATGCCAGGTAGTCCTGAGGCATGGTCCTAGTGCTCAGGTCCTCCGAGAGAGAAAGAAAGAGACAATTAGAGAGAGCATACTACAATTCACACAGGACACCGGATAAGACAGGAGAAGTACTCCAGATATAACAAACTAACCCTAGCCCCCCCGACACATAAACTACTGCAGCATCAATACTGGAGGCTGAGACAGGAGGGGTCAGGAGACACTGTGGCCCCAATCCAATGATAACCCCGTACAGAGCCAAACAGGAAGGATATAATCCCACCCACTTTGCCAAAGCACAGCCCCCACACCACTAGAGGGATATCTTCAACCACCAACCTTCCATCCTGAGACGAGGCCGAGTATAGCCCACAAAGCCAACCCAGACAGGAAGATCACGTCATTGACTCAACCCTCTCAAGTGATGCACCCCTCCTAGGGATGGCATGAAAGAGCGCCAGTAAGCCAGTGACTCAGCCCCTGTAATAGGGTTAGAGGCAGAGAGTCCCAGTGGGGAGAGGGGAACCGGCCAGGCAGAGACAGCAAGGGCGGTTCGTTGCTCCAGAGCCTTTCCGTTCACCTTCACACTCCTAGGCCAGTCTACACTCAATCATAGGACTTACTGAAGAGATCAGTCTTCAGTAAAGACTTAAAGGTTGAGACCTTTAATTTACATCCTTTGAGTCATTTGGAAGTGTACCTGTGGATGTATTTCAAGGCCTACCTTCAAACTCAGTGCCTCTTTGCTTGACATCATGGGAAAATCCAAATAAATCAGCCAAGACCTCAGAAAAAAATGGTAGACCTCCACAAGTCTGGTTCATCCTTGGGAGCAATTTCCAAATGCCTGAGATTACCACGTTCATCTGTACAAACAATAGTATTCAAGTATAAACACCATGGGACAACACAGCCGTCATTCCGCTCAGGATTGAGTTCTGTCTCTTATAGATTAATTTACTTTGGTGCAAAAAGTGCAAATCAATCCCAGAACAACAGCAAAGGACCTTGTGAAGATGCTGGAGGAAACAGGTACAAAAGTATCTATGTCCACAGTTAAGCGAGTCCTATATCGACAGAACCTGAAAGGCCGCTCAGCAAGGAAGAAGCCACTGCTCCAAAACCGCCATAAAAAAGCCAGACTACGGTTTGCAACTGCACATGGGGACAAAGATTGTTTTTTTTTTTTTAGAAATGTCCTCTGGTCTGATGAAACAAAAATAGAACTGTTTGGCCATAATGATCATCGTTATGTTTGGAGGTAAAAGGGGGAGGCTTGCAAGCCGAAGAACACCATCCCAACTGCACGGGGGTGGCAGCATCATGTTGTGGGAGTGCTTTGCTGCAGGAGGGATTGGTGCACTTCACAAAATAAATGGCATCATGAGACAGGAACATTATGTGGATATATTGAAGCAACATCTCAAGACATCAGTCAGAAAGTTAAAGCTTGGTCGCAAATGGGTCTTCCAAATGGACAATGACCCCAAGCATACTTCCAAAGATGTGGCAAAATGGCTTAAGGACAATAAAGTCAAGGTATTGGAGTGGCCATCACAAAGCCCTGACCTCAATCCGATTAGAAAAATTGTGGGCAGAACTGAAAAAGCATGTGCGAGCAAGGAGGCCTACAAACCTGATTCAGTTACACCAGCTCTGTCAGGAGGAATGGGCCAAAATTCACCTAATTTATTGTGGGAAGCTTGTGGAAGGATACCTGAAACGTTTGACCCAAGTTAAACAATTTAAAGGCAATGCTACCAAATACTAATTGAGTGTATGTAAACTTCTGACCCACTGGGAATGATGAAAGAAATAAAAGCTGAAATAAATCATTCTCTCTACTATTATTCTTAAAATAAAGTGGTGATCCTAACTGACCTAAAACAGATAATTTTACAAGGATTAAATGTCCGGGTCTAAATGTATTTGGCTCAGGTGTATGTAAACTTCTGATTTCAACTGTGTACAGAATGGTGTAGTCTACATAGAGGTGGATCAGAGAATCACCAGCAGCGAGAGTGGCATCATTGATATATACAGAGACAAGAGTCATCCCGAGAATTGAACCCTGTGGCACCCTCATAGTTCATGCATGCATGCTTGTGGATGAGACTGTCTGTATGTCAGATAAACGTTCTAATGAGAACTCAGGGCCGGGCTTTTGACACAGGTTGTATGATTAGAAAAACTGTCTCACAAAAGGTCTGAATAGAAGATGCAGTGTATGAGGGGGATGATTGAACCAGAGTGGTCTCTCACTCCAATCCCCAGACAGTACCCACTACCAAGAACCCACCTTCACAAAGAGCCCTGACTGACACTGACAGAGACATGTAATTGGATTGTTTCCACAGACATACAGAGTGGTCTTAACTGGCATTGGAGCTGAATTTGTGGAACTGTAAGACCTGAACATCAGCCGTGTAAAGCTAAGTGTTCAGAAAGGGAACAGGACATTGGCTGAGCACTCTGCTCCCACTCTGCTCCCTCTACTCTGCTACAAACTGCTTCCCTCCTCTTCCTACGTTGCTTTAATATAATGACCACCATTATACAACGCTACTTCCCTAATGCTCTGCTTTTTATGGAAGGTCAATAAAACAAAATGTTTGTTGGTTTAACCGGGGCTCCCTGAACCAGAGAGCGGAGAGCAGTGCGGGTGGGACGGTTAGAGAGAGTCATTCCTCACTGTGTGATGGATGGAAGACAGCGCTGATATTATTAAGGCACATTTTACTGCTGCTGTCAGTTTCTTTAATAAAGAGCCGTGTGCCACTACTCTGGAAAGGAGAGGACTGCTCAGCAGAAGATTGCTTCAAAACATGTGGTTAACCTATATGAGTGTCATGTATGTGTAGTACAAATATGACATTTTCATTATATATGGCTCTATGACATACAGCACTTCTCTCTCAGATCCTGGCTCTCCATGCAGACCCCTCATTCTGAGATCTGCTCCGGGGTTGTGTTTGTTTGTGTGTGGATCAGTCAGCTAAGACATCGGCTGCCCTTTCCCCAGAGAGCAGGATCGAGCAGGTCTGTCTTAATTACTCTGCTCTGTGCTCCTCTGCTCACTCTGTCTGTCTCTGTCTGTCTCTGTCTGTCTCTGTCTGTCTCTGTCTGTCTGTCTCTGTCTGTCTGTCTCTGTCTGTCTGTCTCTGTCTGTCTGTGTCTGTCTGTCTGTGTCTGTCTGTCTGTCTGTCTGTCTGTCTGTCTGTCTGTCTGTCTGTCTGTCTGTCTGTCTGTCTGTCTGTCTGTCTGTCTGTCTGTCTCTGTCTCTCTCCATTACCTCCTCTCCCATCTCTGGGAGTGAGTCCCTCAACACTGCAGGTTAGCTCACTGGCTCCACAACACTAGATTCTCACTGGATTCTTCTTTTGTCTTCTTGAGGCCAGGCGATGGGATTTCTAGCTTTCATCAAAGAAGCCATTACGATGCCAATCCCTCCATTAGTCTAATGTGCTCATTTCTCTCACCTACCTTTTGAGACATTCTGATTTGCTGACATAATTCATTCTAGCCCCACTTGACTAACGCTTCCCTGTAATTTACTTGAAGCTAGTCTGTGAATGCGTGTACCAGTCAGTAGTCTGCAGGGATGGTAGAGGTGGTGCAGACAGCATCTGTTGTATTAATTTGCAGGCCATGCAGAGCCACTGTGAGGAGAATAGCTGAGATCTAGGCTAGCTCTAGCCCTCTATAGCCTCACTCATTATTCGCCCAGATAATTTAACCTGTTGATGTCGACTTGTCAGAGTCCCATTCCGGTGCTTTAAAGGCATTCATTCATCTGTTTGTTAGGCTGGGACTATTGGACAATACACCACCACAGGCAATCTGCTGCTGTTGTTATGGCTTAGCATCTCAACCACCGCAGAGGAGGAAAAAACAGATGAGGGGAAAGAGAGGGGAGAAAGGATGTAGGGATGTCAGAGGACCAGAGGAGGAGAAAACAGATGAGTGGAAAGAGAGGGGAGAAAGGATGTAGGGATGTCAGAGGATCTGAGGAGGAGAAAACAGATGAGAGGAAAGAGAGGGGAGAAAGGATGTAGGGATGTCAGAGGATCAGAGGAGGAGAAAACAGATGAGAGGAAAGAGAGGGGAGAAAGGATGTCAGAGGATCAGAGGCGGGAGGATGATGAAAGAGTCCTTCATCAGAGGTGACACTGTCGTTACCGGCGGTGGCTGGGCCCATGCACTCCTTATTCCCCCGGAGCTGAGCGATGGCGGGAGGGAGGACGGACAGGGTCAGAGACTGACATGACCAGCAGGGATTAAGACTACATACAGCAGATGTGTGCCAGTCTGAAAATATCCAGGTTTTTTTTCTGCGTAAAAAGTCTTGGGTGGGCTGCCTAAGTGTTTATTTTGTCAAAATGAATATGAAATAGTTTCAGTAAAAACTTAAACAACTAAAACCAGACAGAAAGTGCACAACATTTACAAAATCTGTGGATTCAGCTATTTCAGCCCCACCCGTTGCTGTAAGGTGTATAACATCGAGCACACAGCCATGCAATATTCATAGATTAACATTGGCAGTAGAATGGCCTTACTGAAGAGATCAGTGACTTTCAACGTGGCACCGTTTAAGGATGATACCTTTCCAACAAGTCAGTTTGTCAAATTTCTGCCCTGCTAGAGCTGCCCCGGTCAACAGTCAGTGCTGTTATTCTGAAGTGGAAAGGTCTAGGAGCAACAACGGCTCAGGCTTGAAGTGGTAGGCCACACACGCTCACAGAACGGGTGCGCCAGGTGCTGAAATGCGCAGCGTGTAGAAATCATCTGTCCTCGGTTGCAACACTCCCTACTGAGTTCCAAACTGCCTCTGGAAGCAACGTCAACACAGGAACTGTTCATCGGGAGCTTCATGAAATGGGTTTCCGTGGCCGAGCGGCCGCACACAAGCCTAGGATTACCATGCGCAATGCCAAGCGTCAGCTGGAGTGGTGTAAAGCTCGCCACCATTTTACTCTGGAGTACTGGAAATGCATTCTCTGGTGTGATGAATAACGCTTCACCATTCCAATGGACGAATCTGGGTTTGGCGGATGCCAGGAGAACGCTACCTCCCCCAATGCATAGTGCCAACTGTAAAGTTTATTGGAGGAGAAATAATGGTCTGAGGCTGTTTTTCATGGTCCGGGCTAGGCCCCTTAGTTCCAGTGAAGGGAAATCTTAATGCTTCAGCATACAATGGCATTCTAGACCATTCTGTGCTTCCAACTTTGTGGCAACAGTAGGGGGAGGGCCCTTTCCTGTTTTAGCATGACAATGTCCCCGTGCGCAAAGCAACGTCCATACAGAAATGTTTGTCGAGATCGGTATGGAAGAACTTGACTGGCCGGCACAGAGTCCTGACCTCAACCCCATCGAACACCCTTGGGATGAACTAGAACACTGACTGCGAGACAGGCCTAATTGCCCAACATCAGTGCCCGACCCCACTAGTGTTCTTTTGACTGAATGGAATCAAGTTCCCACAACTAGTGCAGGCTGTTAAGGCAGCAAACGGAGGACCAACTTCTTATTAATGCCCATGACCTTCTTGTTTTTAGCTGAAAGGAGTGGAAACTGGTGTGGTTGTCATCTGAAATAGGCCATCCATGACAAGGATCGAGGAGTTGTGCGTTCCAAGATTCCTTTCTACACACCACTGTTGTACTGTGCCATTATCTGTCTGTTTGTGTTCTACCTGTTAGCTTGCATGATTCTTGTCATTCTCATTCCACCTCTCATCAACGAGCTGTTTTTTCCCACAGGACTGCTGCTAACTGGATGTTTTTTGTTTATCGCACCATTCACAGTAAACCCTAGACACTGTCGTGTGTGAAAAGCCCAGGAGGGCGGCCATTTCTGAGTTACTGGATCCGTTGAACCTGGCACCAACAATCACCAACTTTAAAATCGGTTAGGTCACTCGTTTTGCCCATTGTAACGCTCAATCAAACAGTAACTGAATGTCACGATGCCTGTCTGCCTGCTTTATAAAGCCACGCCCATGTAACTCACTGTCTGCAGGAGTCATCCATTTTGGTGAATGTGGTGGTGTACCTAATACACTTGGCCAGTGAGTGTATATTTTCAAATAAAATCATCTTTGAGAACTAAAAATAAACAAAATAAAAACTAGACAGTCAGGGAGAATCTAAAATTCCAAAGAGGATGCGTTCAGGAGTATTTTTGTCATGGTGTGGACCCTGTTGATTTTGTTATAAAGTTTGAGTCACTCAGATGGCATTAGAACATGGCAAAATGTGTAGAATTGAAGGATATTTGTTTTCTACCCCATGGCAAAATTGCAGGAAATTAGCTTTAAATCAGCAACGTTTTGTCTCTGCGTCCCAGAGTAAAATCATCAGTTGGTGACTGAGCCATTGGCCACACCCACTGTCACGCCCACCTAAGCCGCATTGTGATCCAGAAAAAAACCCTGATTACCATGTTGCAGCAGTGTGTAGGAGAGAGATGCCTAGATGTGAGAAGTGTGCAGGAAGGCATGAGATGATGGAATGAGATGAAGGAATGCGTGGTATCGGTGGAGCAAGTTATGTGTGTTAGATGTGGGGGTTCCCATGGGCCTGGATATCGGAGGTGTCCGGGGAGAGAAAGGCAGATTGAGGTTAGAGTTGTACAGAAAGTGTAGCAGTGAAGAGAATGGTAGAGGATGATGGGTACAGGGTGAGGCATCCTGAGAGGATTCCTGTGAGTAGGCGGAGATCAACAGATGGTGATGGGAAGAATATGTGCTTCAGTAAGGTGGGCTTTTTAGCATTTATAGCCATGGTTGTCAGTTGTACTGCAGAAAAGGTACTGCAGAAAAGGTTTGAAAATTGTGGAGGCAGCGGCAGAGAAGTACTTGGGATTGCGAGGATTTACTGCAGAACAGCTGCAGGGGGTGTTGAGGGGATAGTGTCCTGTCCTCTCAGAATTGAATGTACTGTAGGTAGGCCGTTAATGGCCTCACACCAGTACAGTAGGTGGCGGTGTATGCACCGAAAGGTTTTGGCGATCCGCCAAACAAATCCCAGAGAAGAAGAAGAACCCTGATTACCCAAATATCCACTACTACGCTGTTGCTTCATGCTAGTGGGCTGAAGCCAAATGACCTATGTAGTCCACACCTGCAGATCTGCAGATGCTGTTTTTACTTTGTCTCTGTTTGTGGGATGTTTTGTGTCTCATTAAGAGGGTTCGAAGGTCTATAAGGCAATGTCTGACAAGGCTAATATTCTAGCCAATACTCTTTCCTCTGTGTCTTCTCACTGCGCCGTGGAGAGTGACGAACTGTTCCTCTCCGACAGAGCAGAGTGTAAGATGGTTGTTTCTTCTCAGCATTGGGCCGTTGTAGAAGAGCAGTCAGAGTGCTGCTAGGAAGGAGACATCTCTTATCTCCACCCTGCTGTAGATGTTCTGCTGCTTAGAGTGGAGAGCAGGCTTAGTAAACACTGCTCCTGTCACAGTAACACAGATCAGTGTCTTCTGACAAGACACAAACACACCCAACCTGAAAGAAATGGCAACGATGGGGTCACACAGACAAAAGGAATTGATTTAATGTAAGGGCTGGATGCTGCACCTTTTTGCACGCTTTGCATAAAAACTTGCTGACTTCACGTTTGGCGCTAATAACGTACAGCATTGCAGAGAAATCCTACAGAAATGCAATGATCAAGGAATAGCATGCCAGCAGCTTGGCAACGCATTGCGCTTTTGAGCACCTGGCTTTGTTTGTGGGCGAGTCAGAGATACTGGCATAACAAGGACAAGGTGAGTCCCCCACCTTCTCCCCATCCTCCCTGTCTCTTCACACCCTCATGCCTGAAGGGGGAGTCGTAAGTCTCAGCCATCTTGCCTTCCTTTGTTTCCATGACAATACTGTGCAGCACTCTGCAGTGGGGCTCCTCTACTGGTGGGTGGTGTGTGTGTGGTGGGGGGGTACCCCTCATCCTATTCTCTCTAAATGCCAGGAGGGACATGACTGACAAAAGCACAAAATTGTCATTTCTGCTCAGCATCGTAAGCTACTGCATAAGCCTCTGACAGACTAAACATGGACACATTGTATTACTGCAGCACAGGATGCTTTTTATTTGCTCTGGATGTGTGATTAAACACCAGGTTGCTGACATCTGCACCTTTTCCTGGTCACCTTTGCCATGTCACAAGACTGGGGTGGCACCTATGTCACTTTCAATCCCATCTCCTATACATTGGTGCTGCTGAGTAAATAAATCCCTGCATTGGTAATTGCAGTCACATCTATGACAGCCTATTTGTACATGAATGACATGTGGCTCAGTCTCCACTGTACATAATGGAACAGCCTGGGCTGGCCTTCTGAGTCAACCGTCGACCGTCTGTCAGTCCCCTGTGCGCCTGTTGCTGTCGACGTGCTGACGGAAAGGCTGGGCTGTCGGAATCCATCCCTCTGAGCCCAGATGGAGGAGGGGGGCATGGACGTGGATCCAGTGTACCCCACAACCCCCCTGGACATAATTATCTCCTCAGTGATGGTCTCTGTTTAGCAGCTGCTGTGTCCAGCGTCCTCTGACTGAACTGAGCAGCCTCTCTCTGTGGAGGTATAAATATAGTGACCACTACAACCTTCATGAGGGCAAAGGGCTTCAACTGAAGTGGCATTATGCTGTTTTCAGATGATCATTAACCTAAATCCTTATGATAACCAGTGTTTCCTCTCTCCTGCTCAGTCCATCAGTGTGAGAACCAGCCATGCGTGTCCCCCTGTGTGTATTTAAGAGCATGGAGGGGGATTATGCTGTACGCTGCATCGACAAGGCACCCTTAACCTGTCTCTGTCTGACTCCTGGGTTCAGGGATTGGAGTCGGGGGTGACTGTGATACGCTGGCAAAAGAGGGGTATAGTGGAGGGGAGCAGGTAAGGGATAAGAGGAGAGCGGGATTTGTTTAGATGATTAGTGATGGGGGAGGAGATATCGGGGAACATGCTGTAGAGGTGGCTGGACTGTGGACCACATTTCAATGGCTGTTGAATGCAGATGTTGAGGGGATAAGAGCCATAAGGAACTGCCTACTCCACCCCAATCTCCCAGATATCCTTAAAGGATTGACACACAACACTGTCAGGATCAGCGTTACATGCTCCCTCCAATCTAATCCTGGCTCTTACTCACTGAAAACATGTTATTTTACTCACTGTCATCTTTATTCTGCTGAATACCATTATGCACATGTACATTGTGCAGTTATTTTTCACCATGTGCACAAGGGGGATCCAAGGATCTAGGCTTGTTTCCATTTTAGTCTCCCAGTACTCTCTGTTTGTGTTCATGTTGATATTGGTATTCCTGATTGTATTCCTGCCAGTGTTGGTGTCTATTAATATATGAGCATATCATTTATTCTGGCCCTGCCTGTCAGAGCCTGACCCAGATTGATGAAAGAGGAATAGAAAGAGCAAAGTGTGTGCGCATGTGTGTGTTTGTGTGTGTGCACGCATGTTTACTAGCGTGTGGGTGGAGGGGAGAGAAGGGTGATGGTGAGGAGGGGGGAATCAAGATCGCGGGAGGTGGAGTGATGCACAGCAGAGAGAGAGCTGTGTGACTGTAACTAGATGCTGGAGCCTTCATCAGCAGAGCGGCGTACTGAACGGACTCAGGAAGATGGTCTCAGTAAGAGGGGAACTGACGGTTGCCTATAATTTAATGTTCAGTATCTTGGACTCCTTCTCCAAGGGTATGACCGTGGAGTTAGCTCAGAGCTGCCTCTCTCACTCTCTTTCTACTCATTTGTCTGTCTATCTCTCACACACACACACATAAACACACACTCTTTCTTTCTCTCTGCCAGTGGGTTAGGCAGGTTCTAGTGAGCGGAGCGCTTGGTTAGCCCTTGGGGTTGTCCCCTCTTCTGCTGCAGCAGTCAGCTGCCTGCTAATGCAGATAGATCGTGCTGCCCCTTTTAACACAGCGCGTGGGAGCGTGGATGTGAGGGAGCGAGGCAGAGAAAGAGAGGGAGAAGATAACTTGGGCATAGACGAGCGGGCTAGCGCTGCTGCACAAATGGAGTCCCTGTTTGGAGTTCCCCATCTTCTCAACTCTGTTTTTTTCTTCTTTTTAACCTGCGGGGAAGGTGAAATATTTTTGTGTCGTTAATCATTTTTTCTTTCACTTTTCTCTCTCCATCTCGAACTGGATATTGCTTCCCAGGGGTGGTACCGGCAAAGAAGAGTCCAAGGCTGGTGAGTACCGACATCATCTATACCTCCTCGTCCACCCTTCCCTTCCATTCTCCTCCATCCGTCCCTCTCTCCACTCTCCTGTGTGGAGTGCTAATTTTCTCTGTCAGGACTCTCACTGTGTTTTGGCCCTGATGGGAGCTTTGATGCTTCATAATGTTGATCCATTGGTAGGCAGTGCAAGGCTGCTCCTGGATCTGTTTTCATTCTCTACACCATGTTCTCGTGTTCTCTTGGCTTAATGTAGGGAAATAGACTAGAGCTTTAGGCCAGCCTTGGAGCACTGAGGGAAATATAGAGCAGGGTGATTCTAGTAGACATTTTAGATCTGCCGAATTGACACAAATTAAATACAAATATTGTTTAATCTTTGGCCTACCATGAGTGGAGAAGTGTTCCAAGCTTGTGTAGGGTTGATGTTTGAGAATGGCCCAGCTCTTCTTAGTATTTCTGTGCCCCATTTAGAGTATGGAGAAATCATTTGATGACTAGAGACCACTGTCATTCTGTGTTACCCTCTCCCTGTATCTCTTGGGAGGAAGCTGCCTGTGTGCGCTCTCTGTGTTGTATGGTAGAGTAATGTGTGTTGCATGTTGTGTTCTCCCATCCTAGATGTATTCTCCCTTCATTGAAACACCCTCCTCACTGCTATGTGCTCTGAATGTCTCCTCATGCATCGGGCAATAGGGCTTGCCATTAATATATTCAGCTCTGTGTTGAACAAAAGGAATAAACTATGTACTTTGTCAGCCAAGCTGTTTTCTTTCTGTTAGGAGTGTGACTTTATTTCTATATGTGAAACTACAGTGAATTTTTCGCTTTCTCAGAAATACATCTCATGAACAAATCTGCTTGATTATGCTTTCGGTATTGTTAGAGATGTGTTGGCCTTGATTAAAGTGGTGTTTTGTCTCACTTCGTAATATGTTGTTAATGATTTCCCTTTCTCTTCACCACTCTTTTCTACTCCTTCTATCCCTCTCCTTCTTCTTACTCAATATCTCTCTTTCTGACCATCCTCCTTTTCCCTCTCTACCTTTCTGTCCCTATCGCCCTCCTCCTCCTCCTCCCCCTCTAACACTCTCCCTCATACAGCAGTTAGCGAGGAAGGACAGTCAGAACAGTTCTGTGTCCAGCCACCGGAGTACCCACACTGACTCCCCTGTGCACACGTCCCTGCCCCCCCCTCTCAGCAAGAGTACCGCCCCCCCACCCCCTTCCCAGCCCCTGCCCGGCCTACCTCCCCAGGACCCCCAGGCAGACGGGACCATTCACAGGAAACCAGACCCCTTCAAGATCTGGGCCCAGTCCAGGAGCATGTATGAAAGTAGGCGTAAGTATTTATTTTTGGTGCAAGCGTGCATGGGTGTTTGCTTGGGGGCTCCCCCTGTCCTGTTGGGTTGGTACTGCAATCTAGGGCTGGTGACGGGAGATAACCTGTATGCACAGAAGTAATTTAACCTTTGAGAAGCATCAGTCCCCTAAACTCAACATACTCATTGCCCCAAAACATATTGTCTGAAAGTTTCCTATTGTCTTCCGGTGTTTTAATCTAAAGTGGGCGTTAACTTGGTGGGTTAGGGATGTGGACTGTTTGCAGAGCATTGTGTCAGTTGGGTAGAAACATGGTAGTGAGAGAAATAACAACAGTCTAAGGAGAGTTGGTGCTAACAACTCTCCTGATCAACTAAACCTTGACTATAGAGTGTCTATAAAGTCTTCCTACACACTGACACAGTCTCTCTGTCCATGCTGCCTCCTTGGCACCTCGGCTCAATTACACTCCCTATAACCACTACATTATCATGCTTCCATGCTACAGTGCTCTACTCTTTAGAACACAGCTCCAGACAAATGTGCATAGAATTGGCGTTGGTGGTAGAGGACAGTGGCTCTCATATTTCCTGGTAATCTGGTGAGGCTAACGGGTGCCAACCTCCTCAATTAATAGGAATATTACTCAGCCCCTGTCAGTCGCCCTCTGAGGAGTGGAGGCTTCCAGGGTCCAGAGGTTTCCACGCCTAATCATTTCTCTGGTGCTCCTGCTTTCATCAAGGTCTTTCATTATTTAGAGGCCTTAAAGGGAGAGGAGCTGGGTATCGGTACTGCCAGAGTTGGCTCCATCCTCAGGTGAGATAGGATGGGTGTAGAATTCTAAAGGAACAAGGAACAAAAGATCAGCTTTATTAAGCACAGGGGGAGATTTGTAGGCAGTATAGAGAGACAGAGTTGTATTACCAGGTGTAAATACACTGCTCTGGATAGAGTATTTGCTCAGTCAGTAGACCCCCCCCCCCCCCCCCCCGCCCTCGCCATCTCCTCTTCCTGATCTGAAGTTAATCTGCTTGTTCACCATGGTCAGTCCGAGCTAGGGTAGAACGACTAACCTTTAGTATGGATCTGTTTCCATACAGTTGTTTTGAAGTTGAGCTGCTGTATTGACCTGTTAAGCTGCCCAGTGCCTGCCCTTATGAACAAGAAGATTGAGACAGTTAGCCTCTGACCTGCCCATCTCAGCCCTACTCAGTCCCAGTGGGTGGGAAGAGAGCTAGCTAGCTTAAGACTGTGAGCTCATCTGTTGACTCAGGAAAAGATTGCAGCCAGGCTGGTCTCTTTCCCTCCTCCCTCCCCCTGCTGGCTCTTAGTGGCTTTAGCTGTTGAGGTCTGTACCGTAACATGGGGTATCCCTTGGGGGGCTGAACGCATGGACACACACAGACATACACAGACACACACACACAGCTCCAGGCTGTTGCTTGAACCCTGTTCTCAGGTGGTCTGCCCACCTCGAGTGCTACATGAACAATAAGCTGTCAGTCGCTGCAGTGCACCACTACATAGCAGCATGGTGCCTCTGACAGTACCAGGCACTCCCTTTCCTCCTGCTCAGATCTCCTCCAACCAGCCAGGGTTTCCTGTCTGAGCCTGAGGAGCAGCACTGCTATGGAGAGACTGGTGAGGTTTGCTCCCAGTCCAGTTCCCTGTCACCTAGCTACCTACCTAGGTTGACGACACAAAGTAAAGAAGGAATTTGTCTTCAAAGACATCTGAAAGGATAGAACTCAAATAAATACTAATTATGAAACTTTGATAAAGCAGGTTCTCTTGGCCCTCTCCAATCTTGCTTTGAATGGTGTTTAAAATGATTTTGGGAGTATCTTGAAATATATATATTTTCTTTTGATGGAATGTTTTTAGATATTTACACATTCCGCAGGGTAATGTTTTTACTAGCTGGATATAGAGGAAGAGGCAGAATGAGACAGTGGGAGGCTGAGAGAGGCATGGACCACTGACCTGATTCACAAGAAGCCGCAGGTGTGCTGTGTGCTCATTAAGGTCTTGATATCTTCAGCTCCCCCCTCCATCTTCTACAGCTCTCTGCCTCCACTCTTCTCTGAGAGGAACAGGGGGAGGGATTACTCTGTGTGGGTTCTGGTCTAATGATCCAGGATGTAGTGATCAATGCTGATGGATGGTTCTCTGGTTGCAGTGCCTGACTTCCAGGAGCAGGACATCTTCCTGTGGAGAAAGGACACGGGCTACGGGTTCAGGATCCTGGGAGGGAACGAGCCAGGAGAACCGGTGAGTTGGAGGATTCAACCATACACCAACATCACTGCTCAATATACATCTACAGTTGGAGTCGGAAGTTTACATACACTTAGGTTGGAGTCATTAAAACTTGTTTTTCAACCACTCTACAAATTTCTTGTTAACAAACTATAGTTTTGGCAAGTCTGTTAGTCATTTTTCAAACAATTGTTTACAGACAGATTATTTCACTTATAATTCACTGTATCACAATTCCAGTGGGTCAGAAGTTGACATACACTAAGTTGACTGTGCCTTTACACAGCTTAGAAAATTCCAGAAAATGATGTCATGGCTTTAGAAGCTTCTGATAGGCTAGTTGACATCATTTGAGGTGTACCTGTGGATGTATTTCAAGGCCTACCTTCAAACTCAGTGCCTCTTTGCTTGACATCATGGGAAAATCCAAATAAATCAGCCAAGACCTCAGAAATCAATCCCAGAACAACAGCATAGTCCCTGTGAAGATGCTGAAGGAAACCGGTACAAAAGTATCTATGTCCACAGTAAAACAAGTCCTATATCGACATAACCTGAAAGGCTGCTCAGCAAGGAAGAAGCCACTGCTCCAAAACCGCCTTAACCTCTCTAGGGTATGTGCTAGCGTCCCACCTGGCCAACATCCAGTGAGGTTGCAGAGCGCCAAATTCAATTACAGAAATGCTCATTATAAAAATTCTGAAAACAAAACATATTTTACATAGGTTTAAGGATTAACTTCTTGTAAAACCAACCACAGTGTCATATTTATAAAATGCTTTTCGGCGAAAGCATACCTAGCCCAGAACATACCTAGCCCAGAACATGCCTAGTCCAGAACATAGCCCAGTTGACAAATTATTACAAACAGTAACCAGCCAAGCAGAAGCGTTACAAAACTCAGAAATAGAGATAAAATTAATCCCTTACATTTGATGGTCTTCATATGGTGGCAATCAGAAGATATTCATTTACTCAATAAATTATCCTTTTGTTTGATGAAGTCTCTTTATATCCAAAAACCTCAGTTTTGTTAGCGCGTTTTCTTCAGTAATCCACAGGCACAAACTCAGTCAAAACAATCAGACAAAAAAATCCAAATTGTATCCGTAAAGTTCATAGAAACATGTCAAACGATGTTTATATTCAATCCTCAGTTTGTTTTTTAGCCTAAATGATCTATAATATTTCAACCGGACAATAACGTCGTCAATATAAAAGGTAAACAAGAAATGCACATGCGTCTGAAAAAACTCTGCGTCACGTTAGGGTCCATTCGTTTAGACTGGTCTTACTCCCTTATTTATAAGAATACAAGCCTGAAACGATTTCTAAAGACTGTTGACATCTAGTGGAAGGCATAGGAACTGGAGTCCCAAGTCAATAGATACTGTAATGGCATTGAATAGAAAACTACAGAACCAAAAAATATATACTACTTCCTGAATGGATTTGTCTCAGGTTTTCGCCTGCTAAATCAGTTCTGTTATACTCACAGACACTATTTCAACATTTTTGGAAACTTTAGAGTGTTTTCTATGAAACAAAAATATTACTGTTTGGCCATAATGACCATTGTTATGTTTTGAGGAAAAAGGGGGAGGCTTGCTAACCGAAGAACACCATCCCAACCGTGAGGCATGGGGGTGGCAGAATCATGTTGGGGGGGTGCTATGCTGCAGGAGGGACTGGTGCACTTCACAAAATAGATGGCCTCATGAGGAATGAAAATGATATGGATATATTGAAGCAACATCTCAATACATCAGTCTTGGTCGCAAATGGGTCTTCCAAATGGTCAATGACCCCAAGCATACTTCCAAAGTTGTGGCAAAATGGCTTAAGGACAACACAGTCAAGGTATTGGAGTGGCCATCACAAAGCCCTGACCTCAATCCAATAGAAAATGTTTGGGCAGAACTGAAAAAGTGTGTGCGAGCAAGGAGGCCTACAAACCTGACTGTTACACCAGCCCTGTCAGGAGGAATGGGACAAAATTCACCCAACTTATTCTGGGAAGCTTGTGGAAGACTACCCAAAATGTTTGACCCAAGTTAAATAATTTAAAGGCAATGCTACCAAATTCTAATTGAGCATATGTAAACTTCTGACCCACTGGGAATGTGATGAAATAAATAAAGGCTGAAACAAATCATTCTCTCTACTATTATTCTGACATTTCACATTCTTAAAATAAAGTGGTGATCCTAACTGACCTAAGACAGGATATTTTAACAGGGATTCAATGTCAGGAATTGTGAAATACTGAATTTAATTTGTTTTGCTTAGGCGTAAGTAAACTTCCGACTTCAACTGTGTCTATAGGTTTTATTTTAAGTATGTTTTTAATCTTGGATTGAACACTTATTCTCCGTTTATTAGCACATATATTTATCATGTTTTTTAATATATATTGACCATCATTGAATGCCATATTTCACATTCCAATTTGATGGTTATAAACACTTCTGTTGGAGCCAGCTGAATCAACTTCAGCAGCAGTGTTGTTCTGTGTGTGGCGGTGGTCTTTGCTCCTCTGTTGGAGCCAGCTGAATCAACTTCAGCAGCAGTGTTGGTCTGTGTGTGGCGGTGGTCTTTGCTCCTCTGTTGGAGCCAGCTGAATCAACTTCAGCAGCAGTGTTGGTCTGTGTGTGGCGGTGGTCTTAGCTCCTCTGTTGGAGCCAGCTGAATCGACTTCAGCAGCAGTGTTGATCTGTGTGTGGAGGTGGTCTTTGCTCCTCTGTTTTTCATCTCTTTGCTGCAGCCTCAATCAGAGAGAAAAATACATCTCAGACCAATTTTCTTTTTTTTTAGAGGCCAAGTTGTTGGTTCTCGTAACCTGGTCTTTACCTCTTTTGGAGAAGGAAAATAATGACACACGAGATTTAGACCGGTTGTGCAGCTGTTGGTTCCACTTTTCTGTGCTCCATTATTTACTTGACAAATACAGAACACTCCAAATGTGCACTTATAAATCATTACAATTTTAATAAAAATACAGCTGTAGACAGAAGTCAAAGATCAAACATCAAACATACAACCGATGTCTCTCCTGAGTTCTGCAAAATAGGGAATGTCCAAGGTGCTTTTAATATGCTTGCAGTCAACCCCTAGTGATGTAACTGCCTACATCACTACCTTCTAGTCACGAGACCAAGCCCATGCATACACAGTTTTACAAACTTGCAAGAGAGATACAATAGTTCCAGTGTTTTCTAAGTGCTCAGCAGTAATTTTCCACTCCACAAGTTGCTATATAGTGGTAAATCAGACTAGTCTCTTATCTCTTTCACTCACCTGCAGGGTTCTGTGTCTATGAATCTCTTTTAGCCTTGATGCGCTTTCTCACAAACCCCTGTTTTGACTGCAATAACACACATCTCTCAGACCGTTTCTTTATAAGAGGCAAAGACTAGAAAATAATAGTGGAACAATATTAAACCTTATAATGAATATATATATATATATATATATATATATATATATATATATATATATATATATATATATATTTGTTAATCTGTAGTCTAGGACCCTATAAATGTAGTGGTGGAGGGGTCTTATAGCCCTTCCCCTTCTATTAATACAACATAAGTATAATCAATTATTATAATACATCAAACATTTGGTGCAGCCCCTATCATGACCCCAAGTTGACCCTATCACAGCCAAGCGGAGAAAGATGAGGAAGACTAACTAGCTACCTTTCTAGCTTGGCCAGGAGTAGTCTGAGTTATGTTAGTGCTGCTGGAAAAAGAAAATCTTACCTGTCAATATCTCACCTTGATGTTCTTTTACCATCTACTGTTGATTGACCAACAACCTTTCCGATCATCCCCCTCTTCTGTACTCGCCTTTTCTCTTATTTTCTCTCCTCTTCTCCCCTACCCTCCCATCTTCTCTCCATAGATCTACATAGGCCACATAGTGAAGTATGGGGCGGCGGATGAGGATGGACGCCTGCGTTCAGGGGATGAGCTCATCTGTGTGGACGGCACGGCAGTGATGGGCAAGTCTCACCAGCTGGTGGTACAGCTGATGCAGCAGGCCGCCAAGCAGGGTCACGTCAACCTCACTGTGCGACGCAAGACCGGCTACGGAGGTAAACACAGCTAGTTAGACATGGACACTATGTTTTCCAGTGTGATTTGCAATGAACACCTTCAAAGAACAGCTACAGTGGGGCAAAAAAGTATTTAGTCATCCACCAATTGTGCAAGTTCTCCCATTTAAAAAGATGAGAGAGGCCTGTACTTTTCATCATAGGTACACTTCAACTATGACAGACATAATGAGAAAAAAAATCCAGAAAATCACATTGTAGGATTTTTAATGAATTTATTTGCAAATTATGGTGGAAAATAAGTATTTGGTCAATAACAAAAGTTTATTTCAATAATTTTTTATATACCCTTTGTTGACAATTACCTCTGTAATTGCCAACAATTTCAGAGGTCAAACGTTTTCTGTAAGTCTTCACAAGGTTTCACACTGTTGCTGGTATTTTAGCCCATTCCTCCATGCAGATCTCCTCTAGAGCAGTGATGTTTTGGGGCTGTTGCTGGGCAACACGGACTTTCAACTCCCTCCAAATATTTTCTATGGGGTTGAGATCTGGAGACTGGCTAGGCCACTCCAGGACCTTGAAATGCTTCTTACGAAGCCACTCCTTCGTTGCCCGGGCGGTGTGTTGGGGATCATTGTCATGCTGAAAGACCCAGCCACGTTTCATCTTCAATGCCCTTGCTGATGGAAGGAGGTTTTCACTCAAAATCTCACGATACATGGCCCCATTAATTCTTTCCTTTACACGGATCAGTCGTCCTGGTCCCTTTGCAGAAAAACAGCCCCAAAGCTGGATGTTTCCACCCCCATGCTTCACAGTAGGTATGGTGTTCTTCGGATGCAACTCAGCATTCTTTGTCCTCCAAACACGACGAGTTGAGTTTTTACCAAAAAGTTATATTTTGGTTTCATCTGACCACATGACATTCTCCCAACCTTCTTCTGGATCATCCCAATGCTCTCTAGCAAACTTCAGACGGGCCTGGAAATGTACTGGCTTAAGCAGGGGGACTCGTCTGGCACTGCAGGATTTGAGTCCCTGGCGGCGTAGTGTGTTACTGATGGTAGGCTTTGTTACTTTGGTCCCAGCTCTCAGCAGGTCCCAGCAGGTCATTCACTAGGTCCCTCCGTGTGGTTCTGGGATTTTTGCTCACCGTTCTTGTGATCATTTTGACCCCACCGGGTGAGATCTTGCGTGGAGCCCCAGGTCGAGGGAGATTATCAGTGGTCTTGTATGTCTTCCATTTCCTAATAATTGCTCCCACAGTTGATTTCTTCAAACCAAGCTGCTTACCTATTGCAGATTCAGTCTTCCCAGCCTGGTGCAGGTCTACAATTTTGTTTCTGGTGTCCTTTGACAGCTCTTTGGTCTTGGCCATAGTGGAGTTTGGAGTGTGACTGTTTGAGGTTGTGGACAGGTGTCTTTTATACTGATAACAAGTTCAAACAGGTGCCATTAATACAGGTAACGAGTAGAGGACAGAGGAGCCTCTTAAAGAAGAAGTTACAGGTCTGTGAGAGCCAGAAATCTTGCTTGTTTGTAGGTGACCAAATACTTATTTTCCACCATAATATGCAAATAAATTCATAAAAAATCCTACAATGTGATTTTCTGGTAGTGATTTTCTGATTTTCTGTTTTTTATGTTACACAGTAGTAACATCAGCAGCAGTCTGTCCAGTAGTACCATCAACAGCAGTCTGTCCAGTAGTACCATAAACAGCAGTCTGTCCAGTAGTATCATCAGCAGCAGTCTACACAGTTGTACCATCAGCAGCAGTCTGTCCAGTAGTATCATCAGCAGCAGTCTGTCCAGTACTACCAGTAACGGCAGTCTGTCCAATAGTACCATCAGCGGCAGTCTGTGCAGTAATACCATCAGCAGTCTGTGCAGTAGTACCATCAGCAGCAGCCTGTCCAGTAGTACCATCAACAGCAGTATGTGCAGTAGTACTGTACCATCAGAAGCAGTCTGTGCAGTAGTACCATCAGCAGCAGCCTGTCCAGTAGTACCATCAACGGCCGTCTGTGCAGTAGTATCATCAGCAGCCTGTCCAGTGGTACCATCATCAGCAGCCTGTCCAGTAGTATCATCAGCCGCAGTCTGCCCAGTAGTACCATCAGCAGCCGTATTTGCAGCAGTCCTGTATCATCAGTAGCAGTCTGTCCAGTAGTACCATCAGCAGCATCCTGTCCAGTAGTACCATCAGCAGCTGCCTGTCCAGTAGTACCATCAGCAGCCTGTCCAGTAGTACCATCAGCAGCAGCCTGTCCAGTAGTACCATCAGCAGCAGTTTGTCCAGTAGTACCATCAGCAGCAGTCTGTCCAGTTGTACCATCAGCAGCACTCCCATCAACAGCAGTATGTCCAGTAGTACCATCACCAGCAGTCTGTCCAGTAGTACCATCACCAGAAGTCTACTGGACAGTAGACAGCGGCATCCTGTCCAGTAGTACCATCAGCAGCATCCTGTCCAGTAGTACCATCAGCAGCATCCTGTCCAGTAGTACCATCAGCAGCTGCCTGTCCAGTAGTACCATCAGCAGCCTGTCCAGTAGTACCATTAGCAGCAGCCTGTCCAGTAGTACCATCAGCAGCAGTCTGTCCAGTAGGACCATCAGCAGCAGTCTGTCCAGTTGTACCATCAGCAGCACTCCCATCAACAGCAGTCTGTCCAGTAGTACCATCACCAGCAGTTTGTACAGTAGTACCATCACCAGCAGTCTACTGGACAGTAGACAGCGGCAGCCTGTCCAGTAGTACTATCAGCAGCATCCTGTCCAGTAGTACCATCAGCAGCAGTCTGTCCAGTAGGACCATCAGCAGCAGTCTGTCCAGTTGTACCATCAGCAGCAGTCTGTCCAGTAGTATCATCATTAGCAGCAGCCTGTCCAGTAGTATCATCATCACCAGCAGTCTGTCCTGTAGTACCTTGCAAAAGTATTCATCCCCCTTGGCATTTTTCCTATTTTGTTGCATTACGACCTGTCATTTAAACAGATTTTATAAGGATTTCAGGTAATGGACATACACAAAATAGTCCAAATTGCTGAAGTGAAATGAAAAACCATATTTAAAAAATAAATGTAAAAAACGAAAAAGACCTTTGCTATGAAGCCCCTAAATCAAATCAAAATCAAATCAATTTATATAGCCCCTCTTACATCAGCTGATATCTCAAAGTGCTGTACAGAAACCCAGCCTAAAACCCCAAACAGCATGCAATGTGGCTAAAAAAAATCCATAGAAAGGCAAAAATCTAGGAGGAAACCTAGAGAGGAACCAGGCTATGAGGGGTGGCCAGTCCTCTTCTGGCTGTGCCGGGTGGAGATTATAACAGAACATGGCCAAGATGTTCAAATGTTCATAGATGACCAGCATCGTCAAATAATAATAATCACAGTAGTTGTCGAGGGTGCAGCAAGTCAGCACCTCAGGAGTAAATGTCAGTTGGCTTTTCATAGCCGATCATTAAGAGTATCTCTACTGCTCCTGCTGTCTCTATAGAGTTGAAAACAGCAGGTCTGGGACAGGTAGCACGTCCAGTGAACAGGTCAGGGTTCCATAGCCGCAGGCAGAACAGTTGATACTGGAGCAGCAGCATGGCCAGGTGCTGAAAGAGAGAATTAGAGAGAGCATACTTAAATTCACACAGGACACCGGATAAGACAGGAGTAGTAAGATCTGGTACAAAAGTCACATAATTAGTTAGATTGCACACAGGTGGACTTTATGTATGTGTCACGTGATCTGTCACATGATCTCAGTATACATGCACCCATTCTGAAAGGCCCCAGAGTCTGCAACACCACTAAGCAATGGGGTACCACCAAACTAGCGGCACCATGAAGACCAAGGAGCTCTCCAAACAGGTCAGGGACAAAGATGTGGAGAAGTACAGATCAGGGTTGGGTTCTAAAAAAAATCTGAAACTTTGAACATCCCACGGAGCACCATTAAATCCATTATTAAAACATTTAAAGAATATGGCACCACAACAAACCTGCCAAGAGAGGCCCACCAAAACTCACGGCCCAGCAAGGAGGGCATTAGTCAGAGGCAACAAAGAGACCAAAGATAACTCTGAAGGAGCTGCAAAGCTCCACAGCGGAGATTGGAGTATCTGTCCATATAACCACTTTAAGCCGTACACTCCACAGAGCTGGGTTTTATGGAATAGTGGACAGAAAAAAGCCATTGCTTATAAAAAAAAAATAAGAAAACATGTTTGGTGTTCGCCAAAAAGCATGTGGGAGACTCCCCAAACATATGGAAGAAGGTACTCAGATGAGACTAAAATTGAGCTTTTTAGCCATCAAGGAAAACGCTATGTCTGGCACAAACCCAACAACTCTCATCACCCCGAGAACAACATCCCCACAGTGAAGTATGGTGGTGGCAGCATTGTCAGAATTGAAGGAATGATGGATGGCGCTAAATACAGGGACATTCTTGAGGCAAACCTGTTTCAATCTTTCAGAGATTTGAGACTAGGACGGAGGTTCACCTTCCAGCAGGACAATGACCCTACGCATACTGCTAAAGCAACACTCGAGTGGTTTAAGGGGAAACATTTAAATGTCTTGGAATGGCCTAGTCAAAGCCCAGACCTTAATCCAATTGAGAATCTGTGGTATGACTTGAAGACTGCTGTACACCAGCTGGAGCAGTTTTGCCTTGAAGAATGGGCAAAAATCCCAGTAGCTATATGTGCCAAGCTTATAGAGACATACCCCAAGAGACTTGCATCTGTAATTGCTGCAAAAGGTGGCTCTACAGAGTATTGACTTTGGGGGGGGGGGGGGATGAATAGTTATGCACGTTCAAGTTTTCTGTTTTTTTGTTTTATTTCTTGTTTGTTTCACAGTAAAACATATTTTGCATCTTCTAAGTGTTAGGCATGTTGTGTACATCAAATGATCAGCAGCAGTCTGTGCAGTAGTATCAATAACAGCAGTCTGTGCAGTAGTACCATCAACAGCAGTCTGTGCTGTAACATTCAGGCCTTTCACTGCTCCTGGCTCCATTTGTCTTCATCAGAGCAGTGAAGGGCCCGAGGACAGGGCTGATATTTGCAGGTTCATCCCCGCTGCTCTTCAACAGTCCATGGGTGTGTGGGAAAAATGTTTGTCAGAGGCGCTCATCGCTCCCAGCCTGCCCTTTAGCAGAATGAATAAAGGTTCATAAATGTGATGAAGAGGGTTCCAACCTTTCCCCATGCCCTCCACACACTAGCCTGTCTACCAGCCATTGATGAGAGTGCCCAGACAGAGGGCACAATGGTCTGTCAGAGAAGCGATGCCCTGTATGAAGCACTGCTTCAATGCCAGGAAATAAGATGGGAACCTTCTGTTGTGATGCAATCCGGAAGCCATATCTGTAGATGTTTTGGGGGGAAATAGATCAAAGCGTGACCGTTGGTCAACAGGGAGCATGCTGCTCTTTTTTCCTTCTATCGGTGTGATCCTCAGTGGGTAGAGAGGAGCAGCGTTATCCATGTTGATTAGGAAAACCTTTCATTTTGTGTTTCATTTGGTGTTATGAGCTGTGTGCTGTTGCTGTGAAGTGTTGGTAATAGTTTGCTTCTTGTCAGTCTGACAGCGTTAACATCTGTTTTTCTCCTCTTCTTACACAGTGTCTAAAGGGGAGGGTGAGGTGCCCCCGTCCCCAGCCTCGTCACACCACAGCAGCACTCAGGCCCCCTCCTTGACTGAGGGGAAGCGGACCCCCCAGGGCAGTCAGAACTCCCTCAACACGGTCAGCTCTGGCAGCGGCTCTGGCAGCGGCTCCACCAGCGGCATCGGTAGCGGGGGTGGCGGAGGCTCAGGTAGTGCTGTGGTCAACACCGCCCTGCAGCCCTACGACGTGGAGATCCACCGCGGGGAGAACGAGGGCTTTGGATTCGTCATCGTCTCCTCAGTTTCCCGACCTGAGTCTGGCACCACCTTTGGTAAGACCCCCATGTAATCTCTACCTTACTATACTTAAATATAGGTAACACACAGGCATGCACTATATACACACACACACACACACACACACTCAACCTTTCTCTCAATATACAGTAGAACATATTTTTCTTAGTAACTAATCGCTGTTTGACTATTGGGTACTGTCCCTTCTATGCAAATGAGTTTCTGAATAGTGCATATTTCTGGCACTTGGTGAATAGCTTTCATCCTCATTATTTTATTTTCTAGTGAGTGGTGATCCTCTTCTATTTTCTTTCATTCTGTCAAGCAGAGACACTGTAACCCAGCCCAAAGAGCTGTAATATTTATACTGTCTTTCATAATTGATCACAAGTGAAAGCATGTTGTATAATTCAGATGTGGTCTGAAATAACAATGAATAGAATAAAATCAATACTATGGCTTGACAGGTTCTAATAAGTAGGCAGGGAGAGTTATTTCTAGAGCGCCCGCTTAAAGATCTTTTTTATTATTGTAAATGGTTAAACTATCGAGAAGTATATGTGTAAAATGTAAGCCCAAATTTAAATGTTGATTTATGTTTAAATATTCGATTATTTTACATTGCTCTGATTTCCTGTATGTGGACAGCATGTGTTACTGCGTTGCACTGATTTCCTGTATGTGGATAGTATGTGTTACTGCGTTGCACTGATTTCCTGTATGTGGACAGTATGTGTTACTGCGTTGCACTGATTTCCTGTATGTGGACAGTATGTGTTACTACATTGCTCTGATTTCCTGTATGTGGACAGTATGTGTTACTACATTCCTCTGATTTCCTGTATGTGGACAGTATGTGTTACTACATTGCTCTGATTTCCTGTATGTGGACAGTATGTGTTACTGCGTTGCACTGATTTCCTGTATGTGGACAGTATGTGTTACTACATTGCTCTGATTTCCTGTATGTGGACAGTATGTGTTACTACATTCCTCTGATTTCCTGTATGTGGACAGTATGTGTTACTACATTGCTCTGATTTCCTGTATGTGGACAGTATGTGTTACTACATTGCTCTGATTTCCTGTATGTGGACAGTATGTGTTACTACATTGCTCTGATTTCCTGTATGTGGACAGTATGTGTTACTGCGTTGCTCTGATTTCCTGTATGTGGACAGTATGTGTTACTACATTGCTCTGATTTCCTGTATGTGGAAAGTATGTGTTACTACATTGCTCTGATTTCCTGTATGTGGACAGTATGTGTTACTACATTGCTCTGATTTCCTGTATGTGGAAAGTATGTGTTACTACATTGCTCTGATTTCCTGTATGTGGACAGTATGTGTTACTACATTGCTCTGATTTCCTGTATGTGGAAAGTATGTGTTACTACATTCCTCTGATTTCATGTATGTGGACAGTATGTGTTACTACATTGCTCTGATTTCCTGTATGTGGAAAGTATGTGTTACTACATTCCTCTGATTTCCTGTATGTGGACAGTATGTGTTACTACATTGCTCTGATTTCCTGTATGTGAAAAGTATGTGTTACTACATTCCTCTGATTTCCTGTAGGTGGACAGTATGTGTTACTACATTCCTCTGATTTCCTGTATGTGGAAAGTATGTGTTACTACATTCCTCTGATTTCCTGAATGTGGAAAGTATGTGTTACTACATTCCTCTGATTTCCTGTATGTGGAAAGTATGTGTTACTACATTGCTCTGATTTCCTGTATGTAGACAGTATGTGTTACTATATTGCTCTGATTTCCTGTATGTGGACAGTATGTGTTACTACATTGCTCTGATTTCCTGTATGTGGAAAGTATGTGTTACTACATTGCTCTGATTTCCTGTATGTGGACAGTATGTGTTACTGCGTTGCACTGATTTCCTGTATGTGGACAGTATGTGTTACTACATTGCTCTGATTTCCTGTATGTGGAAAGTATGTGTTACTACATTCCTCTGATTTCCTGAATGTGGACAGTATGTGTTACTACATTGCTCTGATTTCCTGTATGTGGAAAGTATGTGTTACTACATTCCTCTGATTTCCTGTATGTGGACAGTATGTGTTACTACATTGCTCTGATTTCCTGTATGTGGACAGTATGTGTTACTACATTGCACTGATTTCCTGTATGTGGACAGTATGTGTTACTACATTGCACAACCTCACGTTTTGACCACCTCGAATGGAGGGGAATTGCACATCTTTTTTTACCTCAGATTAGTGATGTTAGTATAAACGTTATATAATAATCGCAATGAGATGAAAACGATGGCTTGAAACAGATCAGTATCATTCGTTTTGTACCATTGATTTTGTCATATGCTCTGGCAGTTTTCTACTATCATTTTCAAACTCAAATGGCAGGGAAAATTCAGCTCTCTGTATAAAAGTTGCTGGCCTCACAACTACGCCTGTACATGGTTTGAGAGTCAAACTATCACTGAAATAACAGCCAACCCTTGTCACTGTTGCTATATGGTGGGTTGTGATTCGTTGAAGATAAGTAACAAAGCATCTGATTTGTTTCCTTCCCCATTTTGACAGCCTCACAAAACTTCCATCTGACATTCTAGAATTTAGATGACTGTCTTCAGCAAATTCTCTTCTAACCAGTGATATAAAAAGTATTATCAGATTCAGTGTGGCCTTTGAATAGTGTTAGTTTAAATGGTGTATACACCCCACACGTTTGCCCCTGCTCTATTGATTTCAAATTTATATCGATGAGTGATTTAACAAAATAGTTTTGCGTTTATCTTTCTGTGTTGGTGACCAACTTTGAAACAAAATGCAACAATCCAAAATGTAGCTTGCTGTCTTCTACAAATTGTCCTCTAACCAGTGATATACATATTATTCTCAGATTCTGTGTTTTTTTTAGACAGGATGTGTAGCTCGACTCCCCTCTCTATTTTTGGGGGTTTCAACATGATATCAATATGAGTGATTGACAAATAAGTGTTGTGTTTCTCTTTCCGTTTTGGCGACCCCCATATGAAACATGCCAAAATAGTAATCATATTACTTGTTTTCTTTTAAACGATCACCTTATAAACAGCAAATGCACTAAAATCCATGTTCTTGTGACAAGTTGCAATTAATCACTCATATTGCTTATGGGTAAATTGTTGTAACTAAAAAAAAACAGAAACTGTAAATATTGTTTACATCACTCGTTAGACGGACATCTAGATGGTTGTAATCAGCAGGTTATCCTCTATAGAGGATATATTGTTATATATTGTTAAAAATACTTCCTGTTTTATTTTCATGATCTACCAGGAATCATGAAAACGGGGTTGACTTGGATTAGTTATTAAGGGGGAAGATTATTGTAATATTTGTAGATTGATAGACCTCCCACTGTCCTACAGCTCTTTTTGTCCCTCTGCGTGCCCTGTCTGCCTACAATTGCTGCCTAGAGATATTGCTGCCACTCTCCCTGCCTGACCACAGCTCTGGGAGTCTCTCTGGGCACAGGGGTGCTGATCAGGCTTACACTGCTTATGGGCATCCAATGATCTAGTAAAGCACAGCTTCATGTACTATACACAAATAGTAAGAGTTGGCAAGTTTGTGCCAATTTGTTAATCATATCAAAGTGAAACACATTGGTTGTTGATCAATAGTGTAGAGAAATGACCTTTTGATCTGCATGGATCCCAGTTACTCTGACACAGAGACCCATCCATCCCCTCTCTCTGTGTATTAGACAAACACATCCTGCTGTGAAACCATCAAAGCTTCTAGTTTGTACAGAACTCAATGAGTTGAGCTCCACAGAGCTCTTCTAGACTGGAGTGACTGACCGCAGAGGAAAGAGACAGACTGATCACCCGGGCCAAGCTCCCTGCCATCCAGGCCACACCAGGCGGTGTCAGAGGAAGGCCCAAAACATTGTCAAAGACTCCACTCACCCTAGTCATAGACTGTTCTCAAATTTCAATCAAATTTATAAAGCCCTTCTTACATCAGCTGATGTCACAAATTGCTGTACAGAAACACAGACTAAAACCCCAAACAGCAAACAATGCAGGTGTAGAGGCACGGTGGCTAGGAAAAACTCCCTAGAAAGGCCAGAACCTAGGAAGAAACCTAGCAAGGAACCAGGCTATGAGGGGTGGCCAGTCACTTCTGGCTGTGCCGGGTGGAGATTATAACAGAACATGGCCAAGATGTTCATAGATTACCAGCAGGGTCAAATAATAATCACAGTGATTTTCGAGGGTGCAACAGGTCAGCACGTCAGGAGTAAATGTCAGTTGGCTTTTCATAGCCAATCATTCAGAGTATCTCTACCACTCCTGCTGTCTCTAGAGAGTTGAAAACAGCAGGTCTGGGACAGGTAGCACATCCGGTGAACAGGTCAGGTTTCCTGAAACTGGAGCAGCAGCACAACCAGGTGGACTGGGGACAGCAAGGAGTCATCAGGCCAGGTAGTCCTGAGGCATGGTCCTAGTGCTCAGGTCCTCCGAGAGAGAGAGAGAGAAAGAAAGAAAGAGAGAAAGAAAGAGAGAAAGAGAGAGAATTAGAGAGAGCATACTTAAATTCACACCGGACACCGGATAAGAGAGGAGAAATATAACAGCCTGATCCTAGCCCGCCGACACATAAACTACTGCAGCATAAATACTGGAGGCTGAGACAGGAGGGGTCAGAGACGGTGTGGCTCCATCCGACGATACCCCCTGACAGGGCCAAACAGGCAGGATATAACCCCACCCACTTTGCCAGAGCACAGCCCCCACACCACTAGAGGGATATCTTCAATCACCAACTTACCATCCTGAGACAAGGCCGAGTATAGCCCACAAAGATCTCCGCCACCGCACAATCCAGGGGGTGGGGGGCGCCAACCCAGACAGGAAGATCACATCAGTGACTCAACCCACTCAAGTGATGCATCCCTCCTAAGGATGGCATGGAAGAGCCCTGGTAAGCCAGTGACTCAGCCCCTGTAATAGGGTAAGAGGCAGAGAATCCCAGTGGAGAGAGGGATTCTGCCCCCAGGCCATTAAAATGCTGAACAATTAAATCCCCTTTTGGATTTATACTGCTGCTACTCGCTGTTTATTATCTATGAATAGTCACTTTACAAATGACCTGGACTAACCTGTAACCCCGCACATTGACTCGGTACCGGTACCCTCTGTATATAGCCTCCACATTGACTCTGTACCGGTACCCTCTGTATATAGCCTCCACATTGACTCGGTACCGGTACCCTCTGTATAGAGCCTCGTTATTCTTATGTACTTTTATTGTGTTACTTTTTGTTTGCATTTTTTAAAACTTTAGTTTATTTAGTAAATATTTTCTTAACTATACAGCATTTCACTGTAAGGTGTTGTATTCGGCGCATGTGACATACAATTAGATTTGATTATTGTTTGTAGTTAAATCAAGAAGTGGAGTAGAGAGAGAGGGAATGATATGTGCAATAGTTCACTGTAATAATTGAGATTAGGGCTGACCCCAATTAGTCGACTGGTCGATTGTTTGGCTGTTTGTCGACCAACCTTTTTTTTTGTCGAGCAGTAGCAAATATATATAAAAAAATGTGTGGCACACGAAACACCTGTCTGATTTGTGCCCATCTCAGTGAACTAATTCATTGAGGAGGCTGAGACTAATCCTTTCGGCGACTGCGTGGATGACACAGTCCAAGAAGGGTTGTGGCAAAAATTCACAATGCAAGTCTCTCTCCAATGTGCGCTTTCCTGCAAATTTGTGCACATTCATTGTTTCAAAACTTAATTGTGTGGATTGTTTGCCTTGATTGTTAGTGTCTATCAATTCCCCATTACATATGGTATATCACCAGCAGTAGCCTACTTTTACCGTTAATACCTATAATTTCTAATCTACAACGTTTGTTTGGTTATGGTAATTTCTGTTAATCAATTCAATATATTTTTATTCCAGTCTTTTAATGTTCTCATTGTAGGAGTGGACACATTGTTTGCAGAGCGCACAACCTATGCTACACTTGTGAGAAACAAGTTTTGGTTTATTCCATTTTATAGTTTTTTTTGTTGAGCGCTTCTGTCAATGTTGACAAAGGAAACGCACCTGATTACGCATAGAAGTAGGCCTATCGGCTACCTGGCCTATAAATGTGCCCATTTGGGGATCTGGTAGTATTTCTGATTGGCGTAACGCAACACCACTAAAGAGCTGTGGAGCTTCTCAAAGTAATGTTTTCTTCACCTCAAACAACAAGCAAACAATGTCTGTTTTTACATCCATTGAGAATGGCAATAGGTCCTCAATGTATTTTTTTTTTAAATCCATCACTCTCCCTTTCGATTACCACTCATCGTGATGCTAAATGTCTGATCCAGTGGAAACGTCTACCTGATGAGCTCTTATCCCTTACCCAAAATAGCCTCCAGCTGTTTCTGTCCCGAGCTCACTGGCATGGGAAACTCTGAGGGCACAGCATATTTTATACAATGTTGCAAGTTTGCTAGCATAAGCTTGGGGCTGGACCCAAGTTAGTTGATACAATGTTTCAAGTTCATTGCAGACTGGCCATGGGTAGCCAATGTGATTCATAGGATATTTATTTTAATCAGGATATTTTCTACCTCCAGGCTGGTGTTTTTATTTGTTGGCTTTATGTAGGCTATTTTTACATAATTGGCAGTAGAAGTTATTTTTTAGGTTTGTATCATTTTCATGTAGATTTGGATAGAATTTTGATTAACCACAAGACAATGATTTTGATATTTGAAGACGTTAATATACACTGAACAGAAATACAAACGCAACAGGTGAAGTGCGGGAGGAGAATGGGCAGGTTAAGGTCCCTCTCTTCTGGGTATCTTGATCTCTGGCTCTCTCTTGTGTCATTTTTGTCTTATTTCATCAAACAGAATCAGACTAGCATATAGTTGATTTTATTAAAACACATAGGGTGTGTCTATTTATGGAAAAATTAAAGTTTTAAAATTGAGTCCAATCGATTGTTTGAAAGAACAGACGACTTTTGGTTGACCGAGATTTTTATTAGTCGGGGACAGCACTTGGCAAACGCTTTCCATTTCTCATAGCAGATTTCCGGGCACACTCTGTTGGCACTTGGCTTGGTGGGTTTGGTGAATAAACCCTTAACCTTCTGCCTTCCTTCCTTTCTCTCTCTTCTCTTCCTCTTCTTCCTCTGCCCCTTTTCACCTCTCTATCTCTTTAAACAACACCCCTTACCACCAAAAATGTCACATCACACACTTTCTGAATCACACAAACGCAAAAAGCTGGAAATGCATGTGTGGCCATGCCCCACAAAATAGGGCGTATTATCGAGGGGAGCCCTGCGGACCGCTGTGGGAAGCTGAAGGTGGGAGACCGTATCCTGGCCGTCAACGGCTGCTCCATCACCAACAAGTCCCACTCGGACATCGTCAACCTGATCAAGGAGGCCGGGAACACCGTCACGCTAAGGATCATTCCCGGAGACGGTGAGAGGACCTCTTCTGTCTCCCATATCTAATGTTCCACTCATATATACCATCTAGACCAGGGCTGCACAACCCCTTTCCTGGAGAGCTTCTCTCCTTAGGTTTTTTGCTCCAACCCTAATCTAGCAATCCTGATTCTAATAATTAGCTGGTTTATAATATTAATCAGGTTAGTTATAACTGGGGTTGGAGTGAAAACCTACAGGAGGGTATCTCTCCAGGAACAGGGTTGATCTGATCTAGACCGAAGACTATCTCAGCCGCTAGGATCAACCTGTGTCAGGAATTATTTGTGCATTACATCAATTATGTAAACATGTATTGTATTGGAATATACAGTACCAGTCAAAAGTTTGGACACACCTACTCATTCAAGGGTTTTTCTTTATTTTTTTACTATTTTCTACATAGAATAATAGTGAAGACATCAAAACTATGAAATAACACATATAGAAAGGGAAAGGGGGATACCTGGTCAGTTGTACAACTGAATGCATTCAACTGAATTGTGTCTTCCGCATTTAACCCAACCCCTCTGAATCAGAGCGGTGCGGGTGGCTGCCATAATCGACATCCATGGCTTCGGCGCCCAGGGAACTGTGGGTTAACTGCCTTGCTATTTTCCTATTTTTAATTGTCAGTTCGGGGATTTGATCCAGCAACCTTTTGGTTACTGGCCCAATGCTCTAACCACTAGGCTACCTAATGTAGTAACCAAAAAAAGTGTTAAACAAATCAGAATATATTTTATATTTGAGGTTTTTCGAAGTAGCCACCCTTTGTCTTCATTACAGCTTTAAACACTCTTGGCATTCTCTCAACCAGTGTCATGGGGTAGTCACCTGGAATGCATTTTAATTAACAGGTGTGCCTTGTTAGAAATTAATTTGTGGAATTTCTTTCCTTTTTAATGTGTTTGAGCCAACCAGTTGTAGGGGTGGTACAAGGTAGGGGTGGTATACATAAGATAGTCCTATTTGGTAAAATACCAAGTCCATATTACAGCAAGAACACCTCAAATAAGCAAAGAGAAACGACAGTCCATCATTACCTTCTGACATGGTCAGTCAATCCAGAAGTTTCTTCAAGTGCAGTAGCAAAAACCATCAAGCGATATGATGAAACTGGCTCTCATGAGGACCGCCACAGGAAAGGAAGACCCAGAGTTACCTCTGCTGCAGAGGATAAGTTCAGTAGTGTTAACTGCACCTCAGATTGCAGCCCAAATAAATGCTTCACAGAGGTTAAGTAAAACAGACACATCTCAACATCAAATGTTCAGATGAGATTGCGTGAATCAGGCTTTCATGGTCGAATTGCTGCAAAGAAACCACTGCTAAAGGACACCAATAAAAAGAAGAAGAGACTTGCTTGGGCCAAGAAACACGATCAATGGACATTAGACCGGTGGAAATCTGTCCTTTGGCCTGATGAGTCCAAATTTGAGATTTGGGGTTTTTGGTGAATGGATGATCTCCACATGTGTGGTTCCCACCGTGAAGCATGGAGGAAGAGGTGTGGGGGTCTGTGATTTATTTAGAATTCAAGGCACACTTAACCAGCCTGGCTACCACAGCATTCTGCAGCGATACGCCATCCCATCTGGTTTACACTTAGTAGGACTATCATTTGTTTTTCAACAGGACAATGACCCAACACACCTACAGGCTGTGTAAGGGCTACTTGACCAAGAAGGAGAGTGATGGAGTGCTGCATTCGATGACCAATGACCTGGCCTCCACAATCACCCATCCTCAACCCAATTGAGATGGTTTGGGATGAGTTGGACCGCATAGTGAAGGAAAAGCAGCCAACAAGTGCTCAGCATATATGGGAACTCCTTGAAGACTGTTGGAAAAGCATTCCAGGTGAAGCTGGTTGGGAGAATGCCAAGAATGTGCAAAGCTGTCATCAAGACAAAGGGTGGCTACATTGAAAAATCAAAAATACATTTTGATTTTAACACTTTTTTGGTTGGTTACTACATGATTCGGTATGTGTTATTTCATAGTTTTGATGTCTTTCAGTATTATTCTATGTAGAAAATAGTAAAAATAAAGAAAAATACTGGAATGAGTCAGTGTGTCCAAACCTTTTACTGGTACTGTATATACACTGAATGAACAAAACATTAGGAACACCCTTTTGCCCTGAATTCATTATTTGGGGCATGGAATCTACAAGGTGTCGAAACCGTTCCATAAGGATGCTGGCTGATGTTGATTCTAATGCTTCCGTCAGTTGTCAATTTGGTTGGATGTCCTTTGGGTGGTGGACCATTCTTGATACACACAGGAAACTGTTGAGCGTGAAAAACCCAGCAGTGTTGCAGTTCTTGACAAACTCAAACCGATGCACCTGGTAGCTACTACCATACCCCATTTCAAAGGCACTTAAATCTTTTGTCTTGCCAATTAACCATCTGAATGGTACACGTACACAGCCTCAATTGTCTCAAGGCTTAGAAATCCTTTAAACTTAATCTACACACTGATTGAAGTGGATTTAACAAGTGACATCAATAAGGGATCATAGCTTTCAACCTGGATTCACCTGGTCAGTCTGTCATGGAAAGAACAGGTGTTCCTAATGTTTTCTACCCTCAGTCCTTTTGCTAAAGGAAAGCCTTTCTCGGTACATCACCATCACACTGTTTTTACATTTCAAGTGCTCTAGTCAGTTTGAACACCCTCACAATGTTGACAGAGCTGCTTCTCTGGGATGTGAGGGAACTTTCTAGTGCAGTCGTGCCTTTCACATACTTCTGAAACATGCAAGAGTAATTCAAGTGTCAGAGGCTGTCACAATGTGTGTATGTTTGTCTGTGTGTTAGGGCTAAAAGCTCTCGCTACACTGCACTAACACATCACCCTGGACTGCTGTTTCATTAAGTGAGGGAGAATCAGGGGGAACGGCCGTGTAACCACGAGTCTTTGTCAACCTGCATGTTGGAGAAATTGGAACTATTTGTTCATGTTTTTTTAGGCTGTTTTTATGGATGAAAGCCTTTTTCTGTAGAGCCATAGATGATTACACTGAGGCAAAATTGTTCTGCCAAGAAAACAGAGGTTTTTTAAAAGCATAGTTTGGGTTTGTGAGGGAGAGGAAGAGTTTGTATGTCTGTATTTTGGGCTGAGAGGTTGTGTGTGTGTGTTAGATCCCTGTATTAGTGAGATAGGTAGATTTATCCAGAATCCTGCTGTTAAACACAGGGCTGTTAGGGAAGGAGATTTAGTAAGGAGGCTGATTCCAAAATCACTGCAGGGAGACTCAGCGCTCTCTCTCTCTCCTTTCGCTTTCACTCTCGCTCTCTCGCCCTCCCCCTCCCCCTCTCTCTCCCCCTTCCTCTCTCTCTCCCCCTTCCTCTCTCTCTCCCCCTTCCTCTCTCTCTCCCCCTTCCTCTCTCTCTCCCCCTTCCTCTCTCTCTCCCCCTTCCTCTCTCTCCCCCTTCCTCTCTCTCTCCCCCTTCCTCTCTCTCTCACCCCTTCCTCTCTCTCTCCCCTTTCTCCCTCTTCCCCCTTTTTCTCCCCTTTCTTTCTCTCTCTCTCTCCCCCCTTTCACTCTCCCTCCCCTTTTTCTGTCTCACTCTCCCCCTTTCTCTCACTCTCTTGCGCCCTCTCTCCCTCCTTTCTCTCACTCTCTCGCGCACTCCCCCCTCCTTTCTCTCGCTCTCTTTACCTCTCTCCCCTTCCTCTCTCTCTGCCTCGCTCTCCCTTTCCTCTCTCGCTTCTCCCCTCTATATCTCCCCCTCCCTCTCTCTCCCCTCCCTCTCTCCCACCCCTTCCTTCCTCTCTTGCTTTCTCTCGTACGCTGTCCTTCCTCTCTCTTTCTGTCTCTGCCTCACTCTCCCCCTTGCTCTCTCTCTTCCCCTTCTCCTCGCTCTCTCTGTCTCCCTCCCCTTCCTTCCTCGCTCTCTTTCTCCTTCCTCTCTCTCTTCCCCCTCTCTCTCTCTCTCTCTCCCTCTCCCTTCCTTCCTTCCTTCCTTCCTTCCTTCCTTCCTTCCTTCCTTCCTTCCTTCCTTCCTTCCTTCCTTCCTTCCTCTCTCTCTCACTCTCTTTCTCCTTCCTCTCTTGTCCACCTTTCTCTTTCTTCCCCCTTTCTCTCTCCCCCTTCACTCTCTCTCTCAATTTCTCCCCCTTCTCTCTCTCCCCCTTCCTCTCTCTTTTTATCTGCCTCTCTCCCCTCTTCCTCTCTTGCCCCCCCCTTCCTCGTTCTCTCTCTGCCTTTTTCTCTCGCTTCCTCTCTCTCCACTTTCTCTCACTCTCTGCCTTGCTCTCTCTCTGCCTCTCTCTCCCCTTTCTCTCCCTCACTCCTGGCCTATCTCTCTCTCTCTCTCTGCCTCTCTCTCTCCCACTTCCTCTCACTCTCCCTCTCCCTCCCTTTCCTCTCTCTCACCCCCTTTCTTTCTTTGTAAAAGCAACAAGGGAGAGATGGTGTGACCCTTACTCAGCCCCCTGGGTAGGCAGGAGGGGCTGAATTCTTCCTCCCATGACTTCTTCGATAAAATGG
This sequence comes from Oncorhynchus mykiss, assembly GCF_057628025.1. Classification (NCBI taxonomy): domain Eukaryota; kingdom Metazoa; phylum Chordata; class Actinopteri; order Salmoniformes; family Salmonidae; genus Oncorhynchus; species Oncorhynchus mykiss. The sequence goes on along the minus strand of NC_143038.1, from coordinate 54,613,658 downwards.
TCCTTTTCCCCTTCCATTCTCACAGTGGGAGAGACTGATCAGTGGTACAGTTCAGTGCCTTCTGCGTCCTCAGTCCTGAATGTTTACAGAGGGGGAAAAAAAAGAAAAGGTTGCAAACTGCACTAAAGTGGAAAAACTGGGAGGGAAGAAGGGATAGAGTATTGGAAAGAGGACAGTGGGAGAGAAGAAGGATTGGATGAGCGAAGCAGAAATTGAGGGAGGAAAAGAGAAGGATGGAGCCTTGGCTGCAGGCAGTTGACACTGGTGTGGAGAGAGGTCTATTTTAAGACATTGGGATTCATGGGCAGAGAGACAACTCATCAAACCCTGGGTCTCCCCAGCAATGACTACCCAGCAGAGTGGAATTAAACCCCTCGGCTCGGCCTACACCTTGATTGGCCGGCCCAGCGTCTCAGGGGCTGTGGTCTGAATGGAGAGTTAAGCCAATGGAATCCAAGGGGACTAGTGGGGGAATGATGGATAGATGAGAGAGGAATTGAGCACAGTTTGTGGGGTTGTGAGTGGAATAGAGAGCAGGGGCTAGGATCAGGCTAGGGGTGGTAGTTGGGCTGAGAGCAGGGGCTAGGATCAGGCTAGGGGTGGTAGTTGGGCTGATAGCAGGGGGTAGGATCAGGCTAGGGGTGGTAGTTGGGCTGATAGCAGGGGGTAGGATCAGGCTAGGGGTGGTAGTTGGGCTGATAGCAGGGGGTAGGATCAGGCTAGCGGTGGTAGTTGGGCTGATAGCAGGGGGTAGGATGTGGTAGTTGGGCTGATAGCAGGGGGTAGGATCAGGCTAGGGGTGGTAGTTGGGCTAATAGCAAGGGGTAGGATCAGGCTAGGGGTGGTAGTTGGGCTGAGAGCAGGGGCTAGGATCAGGCTACGGGTGGTAGTTGGGCTGATAGCAGGGGGTAGGATCAGGCTACGAAGGGTTGATAGAGAGAAATGAGGGGGCGGTTTGGAGTGGGGAGATGGTAGTTGTTACGTGTTTATTTAAGGGTTACATTCAACTATAGGTAATTAATCACACAAATGATGTCACATTGAGATAGAGTGCTGTGATTAGATGAGAGTCATGAGTGTACCACTCCATCCGGTCCAGGCTTCCATATGTCCCTGTTTGAGTAAATTATATCTTACCAGTGTAATAACGGCTTACGAAAGGTTTTGTGAAACTGCTCTTGTTTTTCTCCCTTTGTCTTCTGCATGCTTCAGTCTCCAGTCTCCTGACTCCCCCGCTCTCTCTTTCTCTCCTATTAGACTCCTCTAATGCATCACTACTGACCAACGCTGAGAAGATCGCCACTATAACAACCACTCACACGCCCCAGCAACAGGCTGCACCTGAACCCAGGTGAGAGGGATTCTGAGACTTGGAGTACCTAATTGACTAAGAACATGTATCTATGAGCAGTGATTTTTAACCTATATTTTGACATCTTTCTCATTCCAGAAACAACACCAAACCAAAACAGGAGTCCTCTTTTGAGTTCAAATCCCCTCAGGCCCCTCCTCCCCCCGCCCCAACAACACAACCTCCAGCCCAGGTAAGGACTTGTCCAGCACCAACAAGGCCTGCCCCATCCAGCCCAATACACACCCTACAGCAATGTGTTCCCTTTAAGTGGCTGTCACACTAGGGAGATGCTTTATTCTGATACCATGTTGATAAGATCCTGAACAGAGCAGGGTGGGTGTTAGTCGGTGTCTGTGGCTCTGCGTGCCCTCTCGGCCCACCTCAAACCGCCCCCAGAGTCCAAACCATCTATGATTCATCTCACTCACCACCACTCTGGAGCTCCGATCTAATAGGTGCAACTGTCCTCAAGGTGGCATTCATCCCCACACTGAAATACGAGCCGTCCCCAGGCACAAACATCAAGTCCAGCCACCGGTGAATCACCAGTCTGACCTTGTCATGTGTGTGTTTGCGTGTGTGTGTGTTTCTCTCAGGATGCTGCGTTCTACTCAGTGGACTTGGAGAGGGAAAATAAAGGCTTTGGGTTCAGCCTGCGAGGAGGTCACGAGTACAACATGGACCTGTACGTGCTGAGGCTAGCAGAGGACGGAGCGGCCATACGCAACGGCAACATGAGTGTATGTATCAGCCCCATATAGGAGCGTTTTGAAATTTGAAGTTGATTCATCTACTCATTGATGTGGTTATGTTATGCTGAATGCCTAATACAAAATGTGCAGTGCTGTTATGTATGCAATGCCCCACAAGCATGAATTGTTATTCTTTAAAGTCTGTATTATGTAAATATGATGTCCTTTGTGCTCTCTTGTAGTTGTCAAGCTGTCATTTAACCTTTAATTTGATGAATTGTCTAAAAGCTTAAGCGTCTCATTCCCCTGGGTCCTTTAGACAGAATGAAAGGGTTAATTGATTATCCGATATTATTTGTGAATATGTGAAGTGGAATTCCCTCGACAGAGAGAACACTGACAGATAACTTAAGGCGCAGAGAAAAACCTCTTCCCCTCTTGTAACATTGTGGATTTATAGAAATGTTTCCTTTACAGCAGTCAGAGCAGTTTTAACTATAATCTAACCTTCCCTCTCTGGCACCTCTTATGTTCCCGTCTGTCCCCTCCCCTCTGCATCCCCTCTGCCCTCTCTTCTCCTCCTTGTCCCTTTTCTACCTATCCTCACCCAATCTCTCTCTGCCTCACCCTCTTTCCTTTATCCTCCCTTCTCCCTCTTCGTCCCTGACACACTCCCCCCTTCTGTGTCTTACCCAATGTCTTCTACTGACACCCCCTCTCCCTACAATGTCTCCACCTCCCCCTCCTCCAATGTCTCCCCCTCTCCTCTCTGCCTCACTCCTCTCTCCCTCAGGTGGGAGATGAGATCCTGGAGATCAACGGTGAGAGCACCAAGGGCATGAAGCACGCCCGCGCCATTGAACTGATAAAAGATGGTGGCCGTCACGCCCACCTGGTCCTCAAGAGGGGTGACGGCTCAGTGCCTGAATATGGTGGGTCAATCTACGAAAACATTCCCTTTTCCCCTGTCTTCACCCCCTGAGCACAATGGGGAGAGGGACAGGGTGGGGTGCGAGAGGAACCCTGTCTCCTGTCCTGCTCTGTCCTGTCCTGCGCTCCGGGCTCGGGACCTTCCACTGACTGCCACTGTCCACTGGGTGCGTCTGGTTCTACTCTGGGTGCTCTCTTCGGGTCTGGGTCAACTGCTGTCACCTGCTGTCACCTTTTAACCTTGTGCTGTGTGTCACTGAGTGGGGGTGTGCCTTGGGGAGCAGGGCGTGGCTTGGAGAGCAGGGCATTCTGGAATTCCCCAAGAATGAAAGGGGTCTATGGACCCATTGATAAAATAAAAACAATGAAAGAACTGTGAGGAGAGGGATAACAATCTTATCTTAAAGATTTAGTGTTTCTAAATGTGGATATGTTTATTGATTCTCAGAGTCCTTGCTGAATGATATTTTTAGGGTTGAAAAAAAAATAAACTGGGAAATGCTCTCTGGTTGTATTGCATCTCCAAGCTTTGATATGGCGTTATCAACATATTTATCATATTTATTGATGGTGAATGTAAGCTTCTGAGTTTAGGACTTCAGTTGAGAAATTAGAGCATTCTAATAGTTTCTACCATTTCATTGGGAAATCCACAATACTTGTTTGACTTTGTTTGACAAAAATCCACAGATTTATTCTCATCTACTGTAACTGTCATTGGGAAGCTGTGATTCTTGAGACTGCACTCATTTCTGACAATTCAATTCCATTCAGCTCCACTTCTACAGAAATGTTTGTACATGTACAGAGCCATGATCATGATCAACCCACATATTCATATAGAAAGTATATGGCTGCATGAAGTTGTCAGTGTAAATCCAAATGTTTTTTTTCTGATTTTATTTGTTGATTTTCCATAATATTTATGGAATATTTCATTTTAATTGTATTGATCTGTTGATTGATAGTCACAATTCATCTTAATGCATTCTTGATTTCTATTCATGTGATTTTTTGAGCTGAGAATATCTTATGTCTGTCCTGCACCAATATGACATCTCTGTGAGGTTGTATATTTTTTACTATTTTTCGTGCTTTTAGTTTCCACCATTTGACATTTCATTTCTGCAATGTAAACGGCTTCATACGGTGTTGTGTGTGCGTCTCGCTGTCTCTAAGGGGTTGGGGTCTCTGTGTGTGTGAATCTCTGTGAGTGTGTGCTGGGTTCCAGGACTTTCTCTGTAACTGATTGTTTTTTCCTCAAGGGTTGTGTTATTTTCTGGACTGTCTCTTTCTCCGAATGATTAAATGATCAAATAAACACCTTTTCCATTGGACAAGAATTCTTCTTCTGCCTATTGTTGTAGGATCTAAACCCTGTTGCCTTTCTCTTCTCTCTGTTTTATCTACCTCTCCTTTTGTTTCACTGGGCTCTTTCTTCCTTCAGCGATGGTTGCTCCCCATCTCACCGCATGTATGAGAGCATCTAATGACAAGCTGGGAGATCCTAGTTCCTACCAAAATCAGACCATGGTTTGTAGCTGTCCTCTCTCTCTCTCTCTCTCTCTCTCCGGTCTCTCTCTCTCTCGCTCTCCGGTCTCTCTCTCTTGCCGTGCCTCTGCTCCATGCAAGAATCCATTCACCCAGAATGCATTGCCAATACCGCCGCCTCTGTTGTCATGTTGACCAGTTGGAATGGATTCATACATACCACATCTTGCATATAACCTCTGGGAATGGCGTGTCCACTGCTGACATGCCGAAGCTTTCGTTCGATTCATGTCACGTTAGTTTGGTGATAGGGATTGTGGGACAATGGTAAAAGTTTTTCTCTCCTAGACATTTTCTCAGCCAATCAATCAAGTAGAGTTACTATGACTTTTAGAAGCTGTCTTGTGACACTTTGATTACCCTCCGTGTGGTTTATCCACTGATCTGGTGAGATGATTAGAGTCAGGTAAGAACCAATAGAACTGCAGTCATTTTAATTAGGATCAGTAGTCTCCTTGATTAGTCCCTAAAACAATTCCATGCACCCTCTATCCATGGTGTTGAGCCCACTCCCAGCAGTCTTTATAGAGTGCAATCTGTGAAAATAATGAGCAACCACGTTCTTCCTGAAACCAAACATGCTCATTCATTATTTACATCATTACTCAATTCAGAAACTCATCTTGGTTTTGTTAGTTGCATTAAATATTGATATAACATCAAAGGCAGAGCATGAGTGAGAGCATGAGTGAGCATGAATTAGTCATGTCAAACAATCAAAATCAGCATCAACACCACGCAGCATCGCAATCAAACCATTGGTCCAACCATCAGCTGAGCCCCATTCAGCTCCATAAAGCCAGACGCCACCCTAGGCTCCTTGCCTGGGGACAGGTTTGTTGTGGAGAACGTCTCCGGGCTTTGGCTGTTCCACCAGTCCTCGCACAGTACATTGCTGCTTTTGGCTCATACATAGCAATACTAATATCTAACCATCAGCTGTGGCTGTGCATCCAAATGAAGAATTTAGCCGTGTTTGTTTGCTGACATTAACTTTACAATTGGCAGTATTACTAATAATGTTAGATGTTATTGGTCAGGGAGTCTGTGAGAGCATTGTGTTTCATCCAGAACCCTGTGTTGTATGTCATGTTCTATTCCAGACCCCAGCATCGACGGTGCAGGCCCAGCCGCAGGGGTACAAAACGCTTCGGAAGTGAGCACTCTGCCCCACAACAACACACCATCGGACACCAACACACCAGACCCTCACAAACCATCACGGAGCAAGGACAAGAAGGGCCACCACCATTCCAAACATAGACACCACTCCCCGGACAAGAAGAGCAAGAGCAAGGGAGGGGCGTCTGGGGAGACAGGGGCCTCCTCCAATCAGTCCAAGAGAAAGGGCGACAAGAGCAAGAGGTCTGGTGTGGATAACCACGGCACTCACCAACACCACAACAACAGTAGCGGCCACCGCCACCGGAGACACCGCTCCCCTGATAAGGGTCGTAGCCGGGCCCGCAGCGCAGAGAAAACCCTGGACAGTAGACAAAGCCAAGGGCACAGAGAGAGGGAAGGCCGCTCTCCTGACCGGCACCGCACCCACCGCCAGCGCTCTCCCTACAGGTCCCCTCGGCGCAATCGGTCACCCTATGGCCACCGCTCTCCCTATGGTCACCGGTCGCCCTATGGTCACCGGTCACCCTACCACTCACGCCACCACTCCCCCACCCGCTACCACCGCACCCAATCATCAGACCCCTACCGGCAGCCCTCCCCATACAGACTGAGGGGCCGGGAGCCAGAGAGGCCCAACGGGGCGGTGGCACCAGTGCTGAGGAAGCCTCCTGGCCCTGTGCCCAGCCCCTATCGTGAGGAGAGTGTGCTGCGGGAGCCTCCAGCCCTGGACCGGCTCAACAGGGAGCCCACGCTGCTGAGGGAATCCAGGGAAGAGCGCCTGTTTGAGGAGGATAGCCTTCTGCTGAGGGCATCCACCCTGGAGCGTGACTACAGAGGAGATGGCCTGTTATCTGCTGCTGCCCGTGGCCAGAGAGGAGAGACCATGCCCAGGGTCCATACCCCCGAGTCCGACAGCGCCTACAAGCGGTACAGCTCACTGCTGAGGGGCCGCTCGCCTGAGAGGGTGGAGAGAGAGGCACGCTACGCCCCCAGAGAGGAGTCCCCAGACCCCCGCTACAGAGTTCAGAGTCTGGGACGAAACATCTCCCCTGTCAGGAGCTTCATAGAGCTGGAGGAGGAGGGAGCAACAGCACCCAGGCTGAAGGAGTCTTACAGCACACTCAAGTCTGACATCAGCCGTGCTTCCAAAGCGCCCCCGGAGCCCAAGCGGAAGGCTTACAAAGACAGCCCCAAAGATCTGAGCATCTGATGGGACGTCTGCTATAACACAACCAGTCCCCCCCCCCCTCTCACCGCTCCACGGCACCATGGTTCCCTCTCACCACTCAGCTCTACTCTTCATACAACAGAACATACCTGGACCCTGGATGAACCTAAATTATTGATTATATTACATTCCTGCGTTCCTACTAGACAGTGATTCCAAAACCTACAAACTTTTAATGGCAGAAGTACGATATCTTATTTTTTTTAGTTTTAGTTTTTTGGGGGTCGTTTTTTTGTGATTTGGTTAAGCATTGTACATTCATCAGAATTTTACAGAAAATGTAAAACCACAAAAAACAATGATGTGCCTAACAGTTCCATTAATGAGCGTATTTTTGTTTTGTTTTTGTTTAATATGAGATGGCCGTTTTCCCAGCCATCAGTCTGATGACTGGTATGTATTTTTCCACTGAGCCCAAGGAGGCAGGCAGCACACAGTTCCAGTGACTGGTGCCCCCCACACAGATGCTGTGCATGTCTTTTTTCTTTCTCTCCCCCAGTGCCACTGTTTTTTAGACATTTGACCAGACTATAGCACAAGCCTGCATTTGTTTGTATATTTTTGACTGCAGAATGTGTACATTGATGGGATCATAACGAATGAAGGGAAATGAAGTTAAACTACGATGGTGATGATGATCATGTTAAAATAAAAATAATATATTAAACATATCTTCAGTGTCCCTATTTTGGTATTGTAATTGATCAGTGTGGGAATGTGAAGTTTTGATGTGAGTCTGTCTTACTACCTCATGAGATTCATAAGATATAATATTGAAGATAGGGCAGAATGGTAGATTAATAATATAGTATAATATTTCAAACAAAGTAAAAGTATGGTTTACTTGGATTTGTCTGTTTATAAACCAGTGTGATCCTTTTCCATTTAATTCTTCAAATGAGAGAGGAAGAAAGTGTACGAAGTCAAGACGATGACAGGAGCTAGTGGATGGGAACACCAAGGTCATGTTCTCTTCTTCCCAGACCACAGACAGACAGAACGACAGATGGTAGATGCAGACAGAGGCCAGTCAGTCAAGTGACCTGTGGAGGCCACTCAGGTTTATTAGAGGAAAACCTCTTCTATCAGCTGTCAGCTTCTGGCCGGACAGATTGACAAAGAAATTGTTAGACATACCATATTAAATATCTTGTCATGGCCTGATCAATAAAGTTGTTTCATAATGAAGCCAGACAATTTGAAGATGTGCTTGGATAATAAGCCTTAAAATATTGTCTGAATTGCAAATCCTTTCCAGTATTATTCTTTTACTTTTGAATAACTATGGGTCCTGGGTCTGTTTAACTATAATACATTTTAGGAACATGCCAGTTTCTTTTAAGAATACTTTTCTCCCAAAAGAAAGTACCACATTGATGGTTGTTTTTTAAATATTTTCTGTAGGTGCCATAATATATATGATAAAGATGGTGCCAAAGAATATGGCTAATGTTTTACATTCTCCCAACAAATTGTGCAATTTGGTTATTTTTTTTTGTGTAACTTATTTTTTAAACGTATTGTGTACATAATGTTGTTGCTACCATCTCTTATGACTGAAAAGAACTTCTGGACATTAGAACAGCGATTGCTCACCTGTAACTGGAAGAAAGTTTTTCCTTTAACGAGTCCGACGAGAGCGATATCCTGCTTTCACTGGAACAGGCCCAGATCCCCACCTTTTGCGTGAAGAAAAGACGCAGGAAAAGGGTCCGCAGATCGGGCAGCCTTCTGAGAATCAGTAGGCAAGCGAGTAAACTCCTACTGTCATCTGTTCTTGTAACATGCAATCATTGGAAAATAAAATGAATGACCTGCAATTATGATCCTACCAACGGGACATTAAAAGCTTTATCATCTTAATGTTTCACAGAGACGTGGCTGAACGAACATGGGACAATATAGAGCCAGCGGCATTTTCCATGCACAGGTAGAACAGAGACACTGCCTCTGGTAAGATGAGGGGTGGGCGTGTGTGTCTATTTCTCAATAACAGCTGGTGCGCAATGTCTAATATTAAAGAAGTCTCAAGGCATTGCTCGCCTGAGGTAGAGTACCTTATGATATGCTATAGACCACACTATCTACCAAGAGAGTTCTCATCGATATTATTCATAGCAGTCTATTTACCACCACAGAACGAAGCTGGCACTAAGACCGCTCTAAACCAACTCTATAAGGCCATAATCAAATAATAAAATGCTCACCCAGAAGCGACACTCCTAGTGGCCAGGGACTTTGATGCAGGCAAACTTAAATCAGTTATACCAAATTTTTACCAGCATGTCACATGTGCAACCAGAGACAAAAAAAATCCAAGACCACCATTACTTCACACACAGAGATGCATAAAAAGCTCTCCCCTGCCCTCCATTTGGCAAATGTGACCATAATTCTATCCTCCTGATTCCTGTTTGCAAGCAAAAACTAAAGCAGGAAGTACCAGCGACTCGCTCGGTATGGAAGTGGTCAGATGACGCGGATGCTACACTACAAGACTGTTTTGCTAGCACAGACTGGAATATGTTCCGGGATTCATCCAATGGCATTGAGGAGTACACCACCTCAGTCATCGGCTTCATCAATAAGTGCATCGACGATGTCGTCCCAACAGTGAATGTACGTACATATCCCAACCAAAAGACATGGATTACATGCCACAACTGCAAATGCTTTCAAGGAGCGAGAGACTAATCAGGACACTTATAAGAAATCCTGTTATGCCCTCAGACGAACCATCAAAAAAGCAAAGCGTGAATACTGGATTAAGATTGAATCCTACTACACCGGCTCTGACGCTCATCATATGTGGCAGGGCTTGAAAACTATTACGGACTACAAAGGGAAACCCAGATGCAAGCTGCCCAATGCAGTGACGTGAGCCTACCAGAATAGCTAAATGCCTTTTATGCTCGCTTCGAGGCAAACAACACTGAAGCATGCACAAGTGCACCAGCTGTTCTGGATGACTGTGTGATAACGCTCTCGGTAGCTGATGTGAACAAAACCTTTAAACAGGTCAATTTACACAGCCGCTGGGCCAGACGGATTACCAGGATGTGTACTCAAAGCATGCGCAGGCCAACTGTCAAGTGTTTTCACTGACATTTTCAACCTCTCCCTAAACAAGTCTGTAATACCAACATGTTTCATAGAGACCAGCATAGTCTCTGTGCTCAAGGAAGCGAAGGTAACCTGCCTAAATGATTACCGCCCCGTGGCACTCACGTCGGTAGCCATGAAGTGCTTTGAAAGGTTGGTCAGATCCACAGATGACGCAATCACACTCCACACTGCCCTTTCCCACCTATGTGAGAATGCTGGTCATTGACTACAGCTCAGCATTCAACACCATAGTGCCCACAAAGTTCATCACTAAGCTAAGGACTCTGGGACTAAACACCTCCCTCTGCAACTGAATCCTGGACTTCCTGATGGGCTGCCCCCAGGTGGTAAGAGTAGGTAACAACACATCTGCCACACTGATCCTTAACACTGGGGCCCCTCAGGGGTGTTTATTTCATTAATCTTTATTTAACTAGACAAGTCAGTTAAGAAGAAACATACCAGACGGGACTGAATGAAGAATGCTTTATATTAATATTACTATTACTATTATTGTTACGACTCTCTCCAGACGAAATACATACAGTACCAGACAGGACTTAATGCAGAATACTTTTATTCTATAAGATATAGATAGATACATTGCCTTCAGAAAGTATTCAGAGCCCTTAACTTTTTCCACATTTTGTTACATTACAGCCTTATTCTAAAATGGATTAAATAAAATAAAAATCCTCAGCAATATACACACAATACCCCATAATGACAAAGCAAAAACAGTTTTTTATACATTTTTGCAAATGTATAAATAATAAGAAACAGAAAAACGTTATTTAGATAAGTATTCAGACCCTTTGCTATGAGCTTGGGTGCATCCTGTTTCCATTGATCATCCTTGAGATGTTTCTACAACTTGGAGTCCACCTGTGGTAAATTCAATTGATTGGACATGATTTGGAAAGGCACTCACCTGTCTACATAATGTCCACAGTGCATGTCAGAGAAAAAACCAAGCCATGAGGTTGAAGAAATTGTCCGTAGAGCTCCGAGACAGGATTGTGTTGAGGCACATATCTGGGGAAAGGTACCAAAACATTTCTGCAGAATTGAAGGTCCACAAGAACACAATGGCCTCCATCATTATTAAATGGAAGAAGTTTGAGGCCAACAAGACTCTTCCTAGAGCTGGACGCATGGCCAAATTTAGCAATCAGGGGAGAAGGGTCTTGGTCAGGGAGGTGACCAAGAACCCAATGGTTACTCTGACAGAGCTCTAGAGTTCCCCTGTGGAGATGGGAGAACCTTCCAGAAGGACAACCATCTCTGCAGTACTCCACCAATCAGACCTTTATGGTAGAGTGACCAAACGGAAGCCCCTCCTCAGTAAAAGGCACATGACAGCCCGCTTGGAGTTTGCCAAAGGCACATAAAGACATTCAGATCATGAGTAACAAAATTCTTTGATCTTATGAAACCAAGATTGAACACTTTGGCCTGAATGCCAAGCATCATGTCTGGAGGAAACCTGGCACAATGCCTACGGTGACGCATGGTGGTGGGAGCATCACACTGTGGGGATGTTTTTCAGCAGCAGGGGCTGGGAGACTAGTCAGGATCGAGGCAAAGATGAACGGAGCAAAGTACAGAGAGTTTCTTTATGAAAACCTGCTCCGGAGCTCGCAGGACCTCAGACTGGGGCGAAGGTTCACCTTCCAACAGGAGAACGACCATAAGCACACAGCCAAGACAAAGCAGGAGTGGCTAAATGAGAAGTCTCTGAATGTCCTTAAGTGGCCCATTCAGAGCCCGGGTTTGAACCCTATCAAACATCTCTGGTTAGACCTGAAAATAGCTGTGCAGCAACACTCCCCATCCAACCTGACAGAGCTTGAGAGGATCTGCAGAGAAGAATGGGAGAATCTCCCCAAATACTGGTGTGCCAAGCTTGTAGCGTCATACCCAAGAAGACTCGAGGCTGTAATCGATGCCAAAGATGCTTCAACAAAGTACTGAGTAAAGGGTCTGAATACTTATGTATGTAAATGTGATATTTCAGTTTTTTTATTTTTAATATATTAGCAAAAAAAAAGTCAAGGAGTCTGTATACTTTCCGAAGGCACTGTACATACTTCCACCAAAAACAGGTAGAAACAATGTAGATGTTAACATGTTCTCTGAAAGCAAATTATCCTTTTTCTGTTATTTCAGTAGGTGCGTGTTTCATTAAAATATAGGCCATTTTTATAAATGTTTTAATTAACAGTTCTACTCTTTCAACTTGTAAGATAACTTCAGTACACTGTAAATTGTTGTTGTTTCAACTTGAAAAGATAACTTACACCACTGACTTGCAATTGTTAGCTACATCAACTCTTACATTATAAGATACAAGTGATTGGGGTCACCATTCTTTTTAAATTGAAGCACTGAAGATTTCTTATAGTGTAAAGACTATAAAAATTCCTAAGTATTTTAACTTTAAAAAATGAGTTATTCCTCTGACTTAAAAGTTAAGTTGTATCAACTGGCTTCTTGTACTGTAACTAATATTTGTTTTTCTAAGATAAAACAAATGTTTACGGCAGTGAAGTAAACACAGAAATTACAGTATACTGAGACGTGCATCTACAGACATACGTTGAAACTAACCTGAATGTAGAAAGTGTCTTATGCAGGTCAAACTTTTCCATAACCTGAGGAGACGGAAGGGCCGCAGCAGCCATCTTGTGCAGAAAACACTGAGGTGGAGGCTCCCTCCTCCTCATCCAAGAGGTTTCTGCAGGACAGGGTAGTGATCATGCAGCGGCAGAACTGCAGGGCTGAGTTTTTGGCAAAAAAGCCAGAACGGTCATGAACAAGGGTCAGAAGGTGAGTCACTGTTGGGTGAAGGCGTACACGGCAATACTGGAGTAGGGCACCCAGCACAACAGGAAGGAGTTGACCATCATGATGACCATGTTGGTGACCTCCCTCTCAGCCCTCTGGGTGGTTTCAGCAGCATCTTGGATGGAGCAGAACAGGTTGCCATTGCAGAAGGAGATGACCAGGGGAATGGTGAAGTGGCAGAAGAACATGTTGATGACATAGGAATCTTTATTGATCCCTGAGGTCTGAGTGTAATAGTCAAAACTGCATGAGCATTGCATGCCCTTCGGAATGTAACGTGACCAGCCGAACAGAGGGGGCACGGAACAAGCGGCAGCGATCACCCAGGGGAATGCCACCATCAATATGGCATGGCTCTCCCTGAAGCGCAAGTTTACAATAGGCTTTGCAGACAACCAACCTCCTTTCGCTACACAGCACCACCAGGGCCCAGAGGGCGATCCGACCGCCGTGGGTAGCGCAGAAGCCCTCAATGATGTAGCTGGTGAGGCCGAAGACAAAGTAGCCATTCATGGAGGTGTAGAGTGTGGTGGTGAAGCCGCCGAACACCGTGACGAGATCAGCCACATTCAGGTTGAGCAGGATTTAGTTGAGGGCTGTCCAATGCTTCTTGTGCTCGATGGTGACTTAGAATATAAGGAAGTTGATGGTGAGGCAGGTGATGATGAGGAAGAACATGTATGCGGGCATACATGCGTAGGCTCAGAGATCAGCCAGCTAGTACTGAGGGTACTCCAAACCATATATTGAGAGTTTGGCCAGGTTTTAGAACGGACGCCATGTTAGTGCCTTTTTACTCAAAATGTAGGTGATGTAACAATGCAATTCCATACGAAATGATGCACTCTAAATAAGCAAAACTGAGCTGCGAATTTAAGACAATTTTATTGATTAGAACTGGGATCATTTGTATCCAAGTCAGTACTGTGTTGTGATCATAGATATCTTATTGAGTTAAATTGGTATTCTAATTCCTAATTCTATGGTTGTGTTCTGAAAACTCTCAAAAATAAACAGCACAAAGCAGAAGCGTCAATTATCACTTAGCAATGGCTATGGAGGAGAAAGTGGTGCTCTCGGAATGTTCAGAAAGAAACCGCATTGGCCCAGCTCTCTATATACAGGTATATGACTCTGAGGGTACTCAAAAGGCCTCCGCACCACTCCTGTAAGCGTTGGACATGTGGATGTAGAATTTGGGTCCCTCTGCGCCTTCCATGGCTACTGTGTGTGTACAGTCTGTGTATGTATGTGAGTAACCCTTATAAAGGAGCTCACCTGATTGCCAGGACTGATGTGACAGCAGAAATGTATAAATTGACCAATAATCCAATGCTGCTATTCAGAGACAAGCAACTCATCAGGATATTTGGGTAATAATGTCCATCATCATTAATCCAAATGTGCTCTGAACTAGCTACTCATCGGGTTATTCACATTATTATGGCCATTAGGGATATTATTATGGCTATGAGTTGCTACCTATCAATCATCATTATTATCATTAGTCCAAATTGACAAGTCGTAATCTGGAGCTGGGGGGTGGATCTTAATCTCTACTGTGTGGTTTGGAATATTTACTGAGAGTTAATCAAACAAATACACAGTAGAAGCCTGCATGTTGCTTTATCCCACTCACTTTTTTTAACAACTGTGCTTTTTTTATTGTCAATGTTTATTGTCAACAGTTGAACAGCATTTGTTTGTAATAGAATAGGATACTGGCTAAGATATTTATTTTGTGATGGTTTATTTTTAGAAATGAAATACCACCTGTTGTCCACACATTCTGGGTTAGCAACATCAATTAAGAATCCCCATAGGGAGTTTGAATATTGTGTTTAATTACAGTACAATGCACCTAATTTCTCCTGGTAGGTAATAAAGCTCAGTCAGTCTTTGTAGCAGGACAATTACAGCGCGGTCACCTGTGATACAAGTCAGGATTAGACGTCCATCCATGTCTGAGGACGTCGGGAGATGAAGTGGAAAACGGCAACTAGGGGCAACAGTGAGCGCTGTTCCCTTCAAGAAGGTTTAGTTTTTGCTAGGGTGTTGTGGACTAGGGTGTTGTGGACTAGGGTGTTGTGGACTAGGGTGTTGTGGACTAGGGTGTTGTGGACTAGGGGGTTGTGGACTAGGGGGTTGTGGACAGGGATGGTGGATGACTGTAAACATCTGTCTCTGGTGCAGAAGATGGCAAGACAGAACTGTTCAGGTTGCATTGGTCCCCAAATGATACAGAATGAAAACCAAGAAACCTGTGTGTTTCTTGGTTTATGTTCAAGTGGGTGTTAGAGAGTGCCATCTTATGGTCAACATGTGAAATCACATCCACCCTGCACATGACGTCACCATTCCGGTATTTTGCCTGGACTTGCGCTGTGCTGATGGAATTACTTTAATATGTCTCTCCACTGAACAATATGTCACATGAGATGAGGACACTAAATGTTTTCCCTGTAGTTCCTTAGAATATTAGAGTGTTTGGCTGAACTTTGGCCCTTCTCATTCAAGGCCATTGGTAGGGAATGACCCATCTGTCTCTGTCAGGAGGAGTGGCGTCCATAGATACACCGATCAATATAATCTGGAGTTGTTATTTTACTGCCTGGTTGGAGACAAGGCTGATGTTGTGGTCTGCAGAGCGACACAAGGCTTATTTATCCAACATGATTTCACAGCCCTGGGACACGGCTCCGAGATGGAGATGATGCGCCCTCTGCTGTTTATAAACTTCATGGGCAGACCTTTCGGTGAGCGATGTGGTGTCACAGTTATCGGCCTTTAATATACATATCTTTAATATACATATCTTTAATATACATATCTTTAATATACATATCTTTAATATACATATCTTTAATATACATATCTTTAATATACATGCATAATATACAACGTCTAACATTTCCAATGTTTAAAAAAATGCCACTCCATGCTGAGGGCTTCCAAAGGACATGAGAGTTGTGAGTGTTCACTGAGGCTACACATTACTTCACTTGATACCTGTTTACACTCTACAGTCTAGATCCGTTCTGGGAAAACAGAAAAGCAAAGGCATAGTTCTCTCAATGTAACCCAGTGACTGTTATCAGAGAGAAGGTCTTACACTACACTCAACTTCCTCTTTGAAGTGAACCCCACACATTCTCTCACATGACAGACGATGTAAGTTGTTGGTGTTTGGGGAGGCCTGGGTGACTGATAAATGATTGGTGAACAATATCAAAGGAACAGTAAAAACACTTTTCCCGCTCTCTCTCTGTCTGTCTGAATGAACAAATCAAGGCTCTCTCACTCTAGCACTGTCTCCTGTGTCAGGGAGTTACAGACCCAGACCCTGAGCTGTACAGGACGTGTCTGATGAATCTTGGGCTACCATTTGCAACGATTTTCAGAGAAACTTAACTAATTCTGTCATTTTCTCATGGCAGTTTATCTTTGCTCTTTATCTAATGTCAGACTATTCTAGATATTACACAGGAGTCAGTAAAGTTAGCCACATAGAAATATGTGTAGTCTAATGATGATCTGTAGCCTCTCCCAATGAGAAGATAGCTTCATCGCCTCTGGACATTGTGTATGTACAGTACCTTCTCATATTGTCGCAATTTGGTAGTTTTTCCTGTTCTAAAATGTCCAGTGGAACCGAGGTCTTATCCAGGGAGGGGGTTTCGACCAAAAGAGGGGCTTACACAGGAGATACACTGTAACTAAATGAACTTGCAGTTTGCAAAGAACCTGTCTGACTGAGTAGACAAAATAGAAATTATAAATACTTTATTTGTAATAAACATTGACAATGGCTTTTTGTGCGACCTGATATTGTCAGCATACTGGCCGTGCTGTAATGGATTCCAGGGCTTTGTTTTTTTCAGGGTCCTCAGCCATCACCAACTACCAAACAATACTGAGACTTTCCCCCTCTCTCCTGTTTTAGGGATTATTTTTGTTATTGCAGAACAAAGCCCCTTTGCTCTCTGGAACAAAGACAAACACGCATCAGGCTTCAGGCTGACCATAGCAGCCATACACTTCCTGCTCTCTGGGGCCTGTAGCCTGCAGGGGACCCTTCACTGTGGAGCAGGCTTTGAGAATTGTCAATAATTGTCCAGACTCCATATTGACCGGTGGCCTCTGTTAAAAAAAGCGGATTCCATGGGGGTTAATTTCCTTTGGGTGGTTGTGTGTGGATACAGACAATGATGTTTGTCGCTATCCATCTGGACAGGTGAAAGCTAAATAGTGAACAGTATCTGCCATCCCATTGGTATGTTGGTTCAACCAGTGTGTGCCCAGTGCGATATTGTTTTCACATATCCCGTTCTTTCAGCATTCTCTACGACCTCCGCTCAGTCGAGGACTATAATCACTGACATTTGAAAATGTTTTTCAAGCAACTCTACCATGAAGACTTGTGATAATGAAAAACAACTGAAAACATTATATTTAGACATCTATGGCAGAGGAGAGGGGAAAATTGAGAAATGTGATTGTAATCATCACTAAATAAAGCTGTCATCAGGAATCCTGCCGTAGTGAATCAAGGACAAATGAAAACCTCTCAGTATGTCTGCCAGTAATGTTGTTATGTGTGTGGACATTATTATTGCCCCTCTTTATTTCCCTGGAGTACGGCACTCAGGCAGTGTGCTTATATAGAGTTGTAAATCTATTAGCACAGCTATTCAGCACCCAGGAAGAAAGGTTACCAGAAATGGGGGATTAATGGTGCCTGGCCAAGTGGAGTTAGGGTAAATCATGTGTACTCTGGGTGAAGAATGTGTGAGAAAAGAGGGTGGTGGCAGGGATGGATACTGTGGAATAAATATGATAGGATCATGCTCTGAGATGAAAACCACCCTGCTGGACTTTCTTCACGGTAATAGACCATATAGTGTAAAGGGGTGTGGCTGATGATGGGAGGGGCTGCTGAAGGGAACAGGTGGGGGGGGGTTGATTGATGGATGCAGGGAGGGGATATAACTGGAAACTCCTGCAGGAAGGTGACAGGAAAGAGGATGTGGGAAGAAAGGTTTTGTTAAAGATAAGAAAGAACAAGCGAGGAACTGAGCAAGCTTCCACCTTCCTTCCATTCTGTAGTTCCATGAGCTGGAATGGTTGACTAAGATGTTACCATAAGACTTACTGTTTGGCACACAATTCGGCACACGGTTTGGTACACTGTGTAGTGAGTATAACCCCTTTGAGACAAGAGTTTTGCCTCTTGGCTGGGGAGAAGGACTGGTCCCTTCCTTTAATTATTTGTGGCACACCCCCTCTCGTCCAGCGAGGAAGTACATGTGCATGGCCCATGACCAGATCTCAGATCTTACGGTAAGTAGGTGAATGAGGGGTGTGTGTCGCCTCTGTAACACCACTACTCTGGGAGGGGTTACATCCTCTGAGAATTCAGGGCTGTACCACTGAGGGAGGAATTCACCACAGAGACATACGACATACCTCACACCAGGATGGGTTGTGAAACCCCTAAGGGTCTGGATGTGGCCTTCCTCACGGAGGGACGGGACAGACTTTCTGGGTGGAACCATGCCCCTCCTTGCCCTGATGTTCTGATTAGGCTGGGCTTGAGAGAGGGATGGTAGAAGGGAAGTGACCATTCTCTGTCTGGTCTGACGCAGCAGCCGGTAGTAAGAGTGGGTCACAGTCACACAGCGTCTCCGATGAGAATCTAGTTCAGTGGGAAAACAGCACTGAGCATGCTCCATGATTCCTCTGGGCAGTCTGAGCACAGGCCAGTGACATCTTCTAGGGCAGTGGTATTCAAACCTTTTCAGCGGGGACATTTTTTTCTGCCAGAATCTCTAGGGAACCCCATTTTTCCCCCATGAATTTCTTGCGTCCCCACCCCACCCCACCCCTCAACCTTAAAATCTGTATATTTTCTTAAATTCATTGCATTTTTATCTCTTATCAAAGTGAAAGAAACCAATAAGAACATTTACTCAATAAAATGTTATCTTTCAACTGATCTTTCTCAAAAATGTTTGTATATTGTCCCATACAATTGTTGTATTATTATTTTGCCGACCCTCCTGCAGTTTAACCCCGACTTTGAATACCACTGCTCTAGGGAATGACCTCATAGGACAATGAAATCGCCTGCTGGGCAGAGAAAGTAGAATCTCTCACACACAGACAGATCTATCCCCCCTCCCCTCTCCATCTCTCGGCCTCTCTCTCTCTCTGAGATTTGCTCACACAAAAATAATTTTGTTTTGTGTACTGGAAAGTTCAAGCTGACCTTTCTGTCAGCACACACACACACACAAAGCTGTAGTGATACTACACAGACTCAGGGGGCTTTGCTCAGTGAATCTTCTAGTTTTACTTCAGCATGCTTGCAAACCCATCTCCAGCATGGTTTTCCCGCTCGTCTGACGCTGGACTGACGTAGCAGGACAGTGAGGACTCTGTACATACTGTAAATACTGTGACGTCTGCATACCCTGGGAGATTTCAAGGCTGTTCAAGTAGGCTACGGAGAGCTGCCTGTGTCACCCCACTCAGAGAGGATAGATGCACAGCACAACAACCGCATCACTGTGATGTCACTATCCTTGTTATTGTTATTGCCTGTGCTAATATTGTTATTAGTCAATGTTCCACTATTCAGATACTTTGTTCAGCTGTGTTACTCTGTTACTTGAGTGTTTCCTAAAACATTGTGTAATAAACACTGAGAAAAATTGGAAATAGATAACCTTTGATACTTGAAATATAAAGCATTTTTTCTGTATTATGTGTGAACGTAACAAAAAATCAGATTAGTAGAGGACATTACAAACAGATACACACAATAAACAACATGCACACACACACATCTGTAATTGGGTGGCTGTGATGACCTCATCGTGATCCCTGATCCCCTCCCTAACCTCTCTCTCTTACCCACAAATCAGTGCTCAAGACTGTGGTAGCCCTGCTGTACTGCTGTTAGCCCTGTATGCTGTGAGTTACAGTCTGGGTATGTAGGTCATCCATTTCTGACCTTTTCGTTGACCCTTTCTACCAGAGGCTGTCTGAAGGAGGTGAACTAGGGTTATCACGTCCTGCTATCAGTTCATGTGGGGACTAACTGAGTGCCTGGCTGCAATTCAGCTGCTCCCATCAGGATAGCAGTTTAAACTACCAGACTACCATCCTAAACCCATCCAATGCTATCACTTTGACTTCTGACCTCTGTGCCACACTGTGGACCTTCTAGAGAAGGCATTCTACACATGATTAAGGATGTGTGCAAAGAGCCCTCAGATGTAGAGTCCATTAGCATCCCCCATGATAAACCCACATATGCTGTGAGAATGAGGTAGGAGCTTAACCCAACTAGGGCCTGGGGTGGCATTGGCTCTCCAGGGCTCTACGCTGTAGTAATGCTTTAATGCAGAGGGCTGTGCAACTGTGTGACACCCAGCCATCATCTGGAGAGACCAGGGCCAGATGGGTATGTTCTCAGTAGAGTGGCTAGAGAGAATAGAGTCTGCTAGCTCTGCTCTAAGCCAACTCCATCATGCTCTCTGTCCCCTTCATCCTTCTCTCTATCCCTCTGCTCCTCTATGTCCATCCCTCTACCCCTGCAACCCACTCTATCTTCCCACTGACCCTCTACACCCCTGTAGACGGACGCACACCCATCCTGCTCCCTCTATCCCTCTCTACACCCCTGTAGACGGACGCACACCCATCCTGCTCCCTCCATCCCTCTCTACACCCCTGTAGACGGACGCACACCCATCCTGCTCCCTCCACCCCTCTCTACACCCCTGTAGACAGACGCACACCCATCCTGCTCCCTCCATCCCTCTCTACACACCTGTAGACGGACGCACACCCATCCTGCTCCCTCCATCCCTCTCTACACCCCTGTAGACAGACGCACACCCATCCTGCTCCCTCCATCCCTCTCTACGCCCCTGTAGACGGACGCACACCCATCCTGCTCCCTCCATCCCTCTCTACACCCCTGTAGACGGACGCACACCCACCCTGCTCCCTCCATCCCTCTCTACACCCCTGAAGATGGACGCACACCCATCCTGCTCTCTCTACACTCTCTGTTTAGGCCCATTAAGTTGGCTGAAAACATGTAATTCACCTTGGAACAGGGAGGAGCAGACCGGAGGAGAGGAAGAAAGAGAGGAGAGAAAGCTTGCATAACCCATCTTGTCCCATCCCTTTCTTTTATCTGGTTGCCATGCCATTAATTAGAGGGGAGAGTGTTTTTATTAAGGCACATTCCCAGGATGCTCCAGCTATCAGCTCTGTACACCGGAGTGACGAGCACAAACCACGGGGGCGAGTGGGATGGTGTGTGTGTTCACCCAGGACGACGTGGCCGCGCACGACTCCAACACCATCATCAAGTTTGCTGACGACACGACGGTGGTAGGCTTGATCACCGGCGGTGATGAGAGAGCCTACAGGAATAACCTCTCCCTCAATGTCAGTAATACCAAGGAGTTGATCGTGGACTATAGGAGAAAGAGGGGAGAGCACGCCCCCATCCATATTGACGGGGACTGTAGTTGAGTTGATAGAGAGCTTCTAGTTCCTTGGCGTCCACATCACTAAGGACTTAACCAGTGGTTAATTTGTAAATTGGGAGGTACCGGAACAAAAAGTGAGCATGAGAGGAGGGTGACCTGAGGAGCTCTGAGGTACCAGAACACATTCAAAATCACCTTTATAATAAAACATTGCATGCATTTCACCACATTTGCATAATGGCATAGAGCATTATAGTAAAGCCACTTACAGAACTTTCACACATGGGATTGTTTTTAGTACTTAGGTCCGGGAAGAATTTGGCCTTTTATAAACACATTTCATTCAATTCTACATCATTTTTTATGACTGGAGAGATTTTTTAATATCGCACAAATTATCGAAATGACAGGCTACTTTTCTACACTGAGAATCTGAGATCAATAAAAATGGCCTTGAAGCCATCAATAACCTAGACCTACTGTAGGTGTGTGGAGGAGAGACATATTGTACAATATGAATAGGAAATGATAAGCTTTTTAGGACTTCCAGTTTCAATGACTCACCCAATGATGTGAAACTCACTCGGCGGAGAAGGCCGATACTCTCGTACCAAAAGCCTATCTCTCTTTTGTTTAACTGTGTAAAACAATGTTCGCTCAATAGGCCTATTTGGAAGCGAATAAAATATTTCGTAGCCTACAGTCAGATTAGAGTCTTCTCTTTTAAGCAGGATATATTTGCTTTCCAACCTGTGTTTTCCTCCAATTGTATTTGATATATTGCGAAAAGCTTGTTCTGGCTGCATGCTGTTCAGCTCCTTCAGCTCCTGCGGCTATTATTCTATAAGGAAATAAATGATGAAGAGCAACGCTGGAGAGATGAGAGTTGCAGGCTCATGTCAAGCAGAGAGAGGGAGCGAGATCATAGAAAGTTAATCTAATTCTAGTTCTGAGAGAGCGTACAAGCACGCTTCTCTCTCTCTCTCTCTCACTAACACTTCTCTCTATCACTACAGCAACAGCCATGCATTGGTCTCAAACATAAGCTATAATGTTGCACAAACCATAAGCCTGGGCAGGCCTAACACGAATTCGAATTCATTCTTAGAAAATTCGTAGAATATCAGGAGCGGACAACGTCTCAATTGTCTCAAGGTTTAAAAGTCCTTCTTTAACCTGTATCCTCCCCTTCATCTACACTGATTGAAGTGGATTTAATAAGTGACATCAATAAGGGATCATAGCTTTCCCCTGGATTCACCTGGACAGTCTATGTTTTGGAAAGAGCTGATGTTCATAATGTTTTGTGCACTCAGTGTACACAACTATATATACACACACTACACTGACACTCACACATTCACATACACTACATACGCACACACAGCATGGATGTAAGAGTCAGGGTGAGATAGTCTAAGGTGTCTTGAGAGATTTGAGTGCATCAGCAACAGTGATGAAGATGTTTGTCTCCTGTCTCTGCCTCGCTAGGTTTCACTGTCTATACACACATCCCTACTTTACTTCAGCAGTGTTTAGCCATTGCTCCAAAGGTGAACAAGGTAGTTCACTCAGCCTGGTCACAGTCTGTCAGTAAAGCTGAGAACTTATTTGTGTATGTTTTCCCCTCTGTTTGCCTGTAGCATTCTATCAGTCATCCATTCATCTCAGGTATTCCCTTCGGCTGATCCAAGAAGTAGATGTTGACTATTCTCACTCACTCACTCACTCACTCACTCACTCACTCACTCACTCTTCTAGTTGGCCTGTAACCCCAGTCACATCAAGCAGGCCTGGCTGTGGACTGTGAGATGTAGTGTTTAGCTATAAAATGGTGATCCTGTAAAACAGACCAGCAACAGACCAGCACGGCACGGTGTCTGGAGGCTTTATCAGCCACATAGCGCTGTCCATTAGCAGCTCTTTCATCTGCCCTCTGTTCCTCAGCCACGCCACTAGGTTCTCCCTTTCTTCCCCCTTCTATTGAAGCTGTTTGGAGAATTATCTTTCAGAGGGGCTCGGGGGACTAGAGGCTGGGGACCTGAGAACCATCAGGACGAGTGCTACTGAGACTATATGTTAGAGTCAGAGAATACACAGTGAATAACGAATAACAAAAAAGAGTAATAATAACATGTCTATATACAGGGAGAAGCAGTACAGAGTCGGTATGTAGGGGCATAAGGTCATTGATGTAGATAGAGTGCATTCAGAAAGTATTCAGACACCAGACTTTTCCACATGTTACATTACAGCCTTATTCTCAAATGGATTCAATAAATGTTTTTCCTCATCGTTTTACACACAAAGCCCCATAATGACAAAGTGAAAACAGGTTTTTAGACATTTTGAACCTTAATTGAAAATAAAAAACTGATATCATTTTTAAATAAGTATTCAGACCCTTTGTTAGGTGACTCAAAAATTGAGCTCAGGTGCATCTTGTTTCCATTGTACATCCTTGTGATGTTTTTATGAATTGACTGGAGTCCACCTGTGGTAAATTCAATTGATTGGACATGATTTGGAAAGGCACACACCTATCTATATAAGATCCCACAGTTGACCGTGCAAATCAGAGCATAAACAAAGCCAAGAGGTTGAAGGAATTGTCCGTAGAGCTCCGAGATAGGATTGTGTCAAAGCACAGATCTGGGGAAGGGTACCAAAGCATTTCTGCAGCAGTGAAGGTCCCCAAGAACACAGTGGCCTCCATCATTCTTAAATGGAAGAAGTTTGGAACCACCAAGACTCTTCCTAGAGCTGGCCGCCCGGCCAAACTGATCAATCGGGGGAGAGGGGATCCAAGATGGCATAGCAGTCAGACGTCTTTTGTCCTCGTCTTGTCGTGTATATACAGTGCCTTGCGAAAGTATTCGGCCCCCTTGAACTTTGCGACCTTTTGCCACATTTCAGGCTTCAAACATAAAGATATAAAACTGTATTTTTTTGTGAAGAATCAACAACAAGTGGGACACAATCATGAAGTGGAACGACATTTATTGGATATTTCAAACTTTTTTAACAAATCAAAAACTGAAAAATTGGGCGTGCAAAATTATTCAACCCCCTTAAATTAATACTTTGTAGCGCCACCTTTTGCTGCGATTACAGCTCTAAGTCGCTTGGGGTATGTCTCTATCAGTTTTGCACATCGAGAGACTGAAATTTTTTCCCATTCCTCCATGGCTTTCTTCTTGCCACTCTTCCATAAAGGCCAGATTTGTGCAATATACGACTGATTGTTGTCCTATGGACAGAGTCTCCCACCTCAGCTGTAGATCTCTGCAGTTCATCCAGAGTGATCATGGGCCTCTTGGCTGCATCTCTGATCAGTCTTCTCCTTGTATGAGCTGAAAGTTTAGAGGGACGGCCAGGTCTTGGTAGATTTGCAGTGGTCTGATACTCCTTCCATTTCAATATTATCGCTTGCACAGTGCTCCTTGGGATGTTTAAAGCTTGGGAAATCTTTTTGTATCCAAATCCGGCTTTAAACTTCTTCACAACAGTATCTCGGACCTGCCTGGTGTGTTCCTTGTTCTTCATGATGCTCTCTGCGCTTTTAACGGACCTCTGAGACTATCACAGTGCAGGTGCATTTATACAGAGACTTACACACAGGTGGATTGTATTTATCATCATTAGTCATTTAGGTCAACATTGGATCATTCAGAGATCCTCACTGAACTTCTGGAGAGAGTTTGCTGCACTGAAAGTAAAGGGGCTGAATAATGTTGCACGCCCAATTTTTCAGTTTTTGATTTGTTAAAAAAGTTTGAAATATCCAATAAATGTCGTTCCACTTCATGATTGTGTCCCACTTGTTGTTGATTCTTCACAAAAAAATACAGTTTTATATCTTTATGTTTGAAGCCTGAAATGTGGCAAAAGGTCGCAAAGTTCAAGGGGGCCGAATACTTTCGCAAGGCACTGTATATATATATATATTTACATTTACAACTTTCTTCGCATACCTTTTTATGTATATATTTTATTTTCCATAAACTCATCTTCAAAACACTCTCCTGCAACCCGCCTCACCAATTTATATTTTAAAAAAGAAAGTATTATTTACCTCAAATCTGTAATCCTCCATAGAAGCTAACCAGAAGCTAGCCTGAAGCTAACCAGAAGCTAATCAGAAGCTAGTTAGCTTCTTTACTGGCTAATCATTAGTATTCAGCTAACCACGGTTTGTGGTCATCAGCTATCCTTTAGCTCAAAATCTATTGTCAGTTTTGGACGGCGCGGCTCGGACCGGAACATACCGGACCTATTTTTCTCTCCATGTCCCCGGATATAACTCTGGACATTTATACCTGGATCTCGCAGCTAGCTAGCTGCTATCCGTGTGACTATCGGCTTACGTCAATTCCGGAGCAAACATCAATTATTCCGGAGCTAGACAGCTAAAGAGTTCCAACAGTCACTCCTGGGCTACAATCACCTATCCGGACCCGTTTTACTGCCAACGCGGAGCCCCACCGGGCCTTCACAACTGGACTACCGACGTTATTTGCCCGAGGGAGTTATCCGGCTGGCTCCTCCGTCACGACGTTACCTGAACGCCCATCTGCGGTTTTTGTTTTTTTGCGAATTGGATTGTTCCCCTCTACCACACGGAACTCCACTAATCCTACCGACGGAAACACACGAGGTGGCTAAAAACAGACCTCCATCCTATGCTAGCTTGCTACCGATGGCCCGGCTAGCTGTCTGAATTGCCGTGACCCCAACCAACCTCACTACTCACTGGACACTTTTGATCACTCGACTAAGCATGCCTCTCCTTAATGTCAATATGCCCTGTCCATTGCTGTTCTGGTTAGTGTTTATTGGCTTAGTTCACTGTAGAGCCTCTAGTCCTGCTCACAATACCTTATCCAACCTATTAGTTTCACCACCCACACATGCGATGACATCTCCTGGTTTCAATGATGTTTCTAGAGACAATATCTCTCTCATCATCACTCAATACCTAGGTTTACCTCCACTGTATTCACATCCTACTATACCTTTGTCTGTACATTATACCTTGAAGCTATTTTATCGCCCCCAGAAACCTCCTTTTACTCTGTTCCAGATGTTCTAGACGACCAATTCTTATTGCTTTTAGCCATACCCTTATCCTACTCCTCCTCTGTTCCTCTGGCGATGTAGAGGTGAATCCAGGCCCTGCAGTGCCTAGCTCCACTCCTATTCCCCAGGCGCTCTCTTTTGATGACTTCTGTAACCGTAATAGCCTTGGTTTCATGCATGTTAACATTAGAAGCCTCCTCCCTAAGTTTGTTTTATTCACTGCTTTAGCACACTCTGCCAACCCGGATGTTCTAGCTGTGTCTGAATCCTGGCTTAGAAAGACCACCAAAAATTCTGAAATTTTCATCCCAAACTACAACATTTTCAGACAAGATAGAACTGCCAAAGGGGGCGGTGTTGCAATCTACTGTAAAGATAGCCTGCAGAGTTCTGTCCTACTATCCAGGTCTGTACCCAAACAATTTGAACTTCTACTTTTAAAAATCCACCTCTCTAAAAACAATTCTCTCACCATTGCCGCCTGCTATAGACCACACTCTGCCCCCAGCTGTGCTCTGGACACCATGTGTGAACTGATTGCCCCCCATCTATCTTCAGAGCTCGTGCTGCTAGGCGACCTAAACTGGAACATGCTTAACACCCCAGCCATCCTACAATCTAAGCTTGATGCCCTCAATCTCACACAAATTATCAATGAACCTACCAGGTACCTCCCCAAAGTCTTAAACACGGGCACCCTCATAGATATCATCCTAACCAACTTGCCCTCTAAATACACCTCTGCTGTCTTCAACCAAGATCTCAGCGATCACTGCCTCATTGCCTGTATCCGTAATGGGTCAGCGGTCAAACGACCTCCACTCATCACTGTCAAACGCTCCCTGAAACACTTCAGCGAGCAGGCCTTTCTAATCGTCCTGGCCGGGGTATCCTGGAAGGATATTGATCTCATCCCGTCAGTAAAGGATGCCTGGTAATTCTTTAAAAATGCACCTCCTCCCAGCTGCCCACTGCACTGAACATAGGAAACACTGTCACCACTGATAAATCCACTATAATTGAGAATTTCAATAAGCATTTTTCTACAGATGGCCATGCTTTGCACCTGGCTACCCCTACCCCGGTCAACAGCACTGCACCCCCCATAGCAACTCGCCCAAGCCTTCCCCATTTCTCCTTCTCCCAAATCCAGTCAGCTGATGTTCTGAAAGAGCTGCAAAATCTGGACCCCTACAAATCAGCCGGGCTAGACAATCTGGAACCTTTCTTTCTAAAACTATCTGCCGAAATTGTTGCCACCCCTATTACTAGCCTGTTCAACCTCTCTTTCGTGTCGTCTGAGATTCCCAAAGATTGGAAAGCAGCTGCGGTCATCCCCCTTTTCAAAGGGGGACACACTCTTGACCCAAACTGCTACAGACCTATATCTATCCTACCCTGCCTTTCTAAGGTCTTCGAAAGCCAAGTCAACAAACAGATTACCGACCATTTCGAATCTCACCATACCTTCTCTGCTATGCAATCTGGTTTCAGAGCTGGTCATTGGTGCACCTCAGCGACGCTCAAGGTCCTAAACGATATCTTAACCGCCATCGATAAGAAACATTACTGTGCAGCCGTATTCATTGATCTGACCAAGGCTTTCGACTCTGTCAATCACCACATCCTCATTGGCAGACTCGACAGCCTTGGTTTCTCAAATGATTGCCTCGCCTGGTTCACCAACTACTTCTCTGATAGAGTTCAGTGTGTCAAATCGGAGGGTCTGCTGTCCGGACCTCTGGCAGTCTCTATGGGGGTGCCATAGGGTTCAATTCTTGGATCGACTCTCTTCTCTGTATACATCAATGATGTCGCTCTTGCTGCTGGTGAGTCTCTGATCCACCTCTACGCAGACGACACCATTCTGTATACTTCTGGCCCTTCTTTGGACACTGTGTTAACAACCCTCCAGGCAAGCTTCAATGCCATACAACTCTCCTTCCGTGGCCTCCAATTGCTCTTAAAATACAAGTAAAACTAAATGCATGCTCTTCAACCGATCGCTTCCTGCACCTGCCCGCCTGTCCAACATCACTACTGTGGACGGCTCTGACTTAGAATACGTGGACAACTACAAATACCTAGGTGTCTGGTTAGACTGTTAACTCTCCTTCCAGACCCACATCAAACATCTCCAATCCAAAGTTAAATCTAGAATTAGCTTCCTATTTCGCAACAAAGCATCCTTCACTCATGCTGCCAAACATACCCTTGTAAAACTGACCATCCTACCAATCCTCGACTTCGGCGATGTCATTTACAAAATAGCCTCCAATACCCTACTCAACAAATTGCATGCAGTCTATCATAGTGCAATCCGTTTTGTCACCAAAGCCCCATATACTACCCACCATTGCGACCTGTATGCTCTCGTTGGCTGGCCCTCGCTTCATACTCGTCGCCAAACCCACTGGCTCCAGGTCATCTACAAGACCCTGCTAGGTAAAGTCCCCCCTTTTCTCAGCTCGCTGGTCACCATAGCAGCACCCACCTGTAGCTCGTGCTCCAGCAGGTATATCTCTCTGGTCACCCCCAAAACCAATTATTTCTTTGGCCGCCTCTCCTTCCAGTTCTCTGCTGCCAATGACTGGAACGAACTACAAAAATCTCTGAAACTGGAAACACTTATCTCCCTCACTAGCTTTAAGCACCAGCTGTCAGAGCAGTTCACAGATTACTGCACCTGTACATAGCCCACCTATAATTTAGCCCAAACAACTACCTATTTCCTTACTGTATTTATTTTATTTATTTATTTTGTTCCTTTGCACCCCATTCTTTTTATTTCTACTTTGCACATTCTTCCACTGCAAATCTACCATTCCAGTGTTTTACTTGCTATATTGTATTTACTTTGCCACCATGGCATTTTTTGCCTTTACCTCCCTTATCTCACCTCATTTGCTCACATCGTATATAGACTTGTTTATACTGTATTATTGACTGTATGTTTGTTTTACTCCATGTGTAACTCTGTGTCGTTGTATGTGTCGAACTGCTTTGCTTTATCTTGGCCAGGTCGCAAACTTGCCTACCTGGTTAAATAAAGGTGAAATAAATTTTTTTAAAAAGGGCCTTGGTCAGGGTGGTGACCAAGAACCAGAAAGAGCTCCAGGGTTCCTCTGTGGTGATGGAAGAACCTTCCAGAAGGACAACCATCTCTGCAGCATTCCACCAATCAGACCTTTATGGTAGAGTGACCAGACGAAAGCCACTCCTCAGTAAAAGGCACATAACAGCCAGCTTGGAGTTTGCCAAAAGGCACATAAAGGACTCAGACCATGAGAAACAAGATTCTCTGGTCTGATGAAACCAAGATTGAACTCTATGGTCTGAATGAATGTATACATTTGATTAGCTATTTAGTAGTCTTGTTTATCAGTCTTATGGCTTGGGGGTAAAAGCTGTAACCTCTTGAAGCCAGGGGGCACTATTTTTATGTTTGGAAAAATAAACAGCCTATTTCTCAGGACCAGATGCTAGAATATGCATATGATTGACAACTTAGGATAGAAAACACTCTGAAGTTTCCAAAACTGTAAATTTATTGTCTGTGAGTATAACATAACTGATATTGCAGGCGAAAGCCTGAGAAAAATCCAATCAGGAAGTGACTCTTATTTTGAAACCCCTGTGTTTCTATGCATCCATATTGCCCATTGAAAGGGATATCAACCAAATTCCTTTTTCTATGGCTTCCCTAACGTGTCAACAGCCTTTAGACATAGTTTCAGGCTTTTATTTTGAAGAATGAGCGTGAACGACCACATTGCGTAAGTGGACAGGTGGGGGCTCTCAGAGTGATTTGTACGCAAAAGAGAGAGGCGGCCATTGTTACTCCCGGTCCTAGTGAAAAGCCAACTGTCCCGGTTGATATATTATCGAATAGATATTTGAAAAACACCTTGAGAATTGATTATAAAAAACGTTTGACATGTTTCTGTGTACATTATGGATATAACTTGGAATTTTTGTCTGCGATGTCGTGACCGCTCTTTCCGGTGGATTCCTGGGCATAACGCACCAAACTAACGGAGGTATTTGGATATAGAAAATATCTTTATGGAACAAAAGGAACATTTGCTGTCTAACTGGGAGTCTCGTGAGTGAAGACATCCAAAGATCATCAAAGGTAAATGATTAATTTGATTGCTTTTCTGATTTTCGTGACCAAGTTACCTGATGCTAGGTGTACTTATTGTTTTGTTGTGCTATCGATAAACTTACACAAATGCTTGTATCGCTTTCACTGTAAAGCATAATTTCAAAATCTGAGACGACAAAGTGATTAACAAAAGGCTAAATTGTGTTTTGCTATATTTCACTTGTGACTTCATGAATATGAATATTCTCTAGTAGTATTATTTGACTGTTGCGCTATGCTATTCAGCGTTGCTGATGACAAATATACCGGATCCGGGATGGGTGGTTCTAAGTTAAGGGTCCTTTCGGTTACAGACTTGGTCCACTGGTATTGCTTGCCGTGTGGTAGCAGAGAGAACAGTCTATTGTTTGAGTGGCTGAAGTCTGACCATATTTGGCGCCAACCTCTGACACCGCCTGGTATAGAGATCCTGGATGGCAGGGAGCTCGTCCCTAGTGATGTACTGGGCCGTACACACCACATTCTGTAGTGTCTTGCGGTGATGCAGCCAGTCAAGATGCTCTCAATGATGCAGCTGTATACCTTTTTTAAGATCTGAGGGCCCATGCCAAATATATTCAGCCTTCTGAGGTGGAAAAGGCATTGTTGTGCCCTCTTCACAAGTTTATGAGTGTGTTGTCCATGCTAATTCCTCAGTGATGTCGACACCCAGGAACTTGAAGCTCTCGACCCGCTCCACTACAGCCCCAAAGATGCGGTTGAGGACATGCTCACCCCTCTGTACTCCATAATCAGCTCCTTTGTCTTGCTAATGTTGAGCAGCTCTGGGAGTTGAGGTTAGCATGGTCTAAGCACTGCTCTGCTACCACTGCAGCCTGGGCCTCATTGTGATGTGTTGAGGGACCTGGGTCAGCCAGCCCTATGGGGAAGCCTGGCCTGGGACCCCAGTATACGCACAACCTGAGGGGGGAGCGGTCTGGGTTGCGGGCTGGGGCCTGGTCGGCTCTGTCAACCCCAGCTCATTTCACCACTCTCAGGGTACACATACCTCAGTAGTACGGAACAATACAAATCCTCAATGGGAAATCATAATAATACACAGTGGGAACATGAGGAGAATGATCATTAGAAATGAATGCTTTTCTTTTTGTTTTCTGCTCATTTTGAAAGTATGCTGTGATTAACCTTTAGGTTTTAAGGAAAATATGGTCCTGTTATGAGAGAGCTTGGATTTATTAGCCAATCTCATATCCTTTACTCCTGTGTGTGTGTGTGTGTGTGTGTGTGTGTGTGTGTTCCAGTTCGCTCCTCTTCTCACCTCAGTCAGGGGAAAAGGTCGTAGAGATGTAGCTAATGGGACAAGGCTAGCACTGAGTCCAACCACTAACTAGCACTACATAAGGCTGTCACCACTCTCCCCTGATACCATAATCACTGTCAACTATTACCTTAACGTCCACTTCACACTGCTTCTGAAAACACAAACTGTGTTATTACATGAGTATTACTTTACATGCCAGCCCCTGTCATCACTTCTCTCTCACAGCTTGAGAAAAGCTGGAAAATGACTGTTTGCTTGGATGTGTACCACTTTCTTACACTAACAATCTCATGCTGAGGGATTTTGTCACCTCACCTCCTAACCTAGGCTGCTCTTTGCACAGACTCAGCACAGAATCCTCCTGTTTGTTTGCGTACCTTCCTCTTGGCCGTAGCTTCTGTCCTGTTTATGTGCGTGTTCAGCATGTTAGGTGTGTGTGGTTGTGTTCCAATACCCGTACTTGTGTTCTAAATGGTAGGCATTTTGGATATGCGAAAAAATAAAGTTTCATAGTATGTGACATTTCTAAAATGTAGTATGCTTTAAATGCCAGGATGTCATACTCATTTCAGCTTTCCATCTAGTAGAATTCGCTGCACACTATTGAGGAAGAGAATTGTCTTTCGGGACCCACATGTGTCTGACAAAAGCTGATAATCAGTTGAGGGGACACTTTCGGGAATCAAAGCAATTGTGCATTAGATGACACATTCTCAGTAGCATGAGCCTAGTATGCTGATATTTGTTGCTTGCTGCATTAATTTTTACTAAACTGTATGTGCTAAATGGTATGTAGACTATGGGGTTTAAGTAAGCCAGATTTCGTACACGGCCTGTGTATGTGTGTGTGTTTGTGTCTCTGAGTCTTTAGCCATGCTTGTGGTTTACCTCCCTGCTGAGTTTACAGGACTTTGATGCTGAGTCTGGGGAACAGGGATGATCTCTGGTTTGACTCTGTCTTTTTTCTCCCTCTAATCTTTGCCTGGAGATGCAGCTGTGCTCTGAGCTCATTCCTCTGTGAAGGTTGGAAATAAAGGTACACTGCAACTCTTGCCCTTCACACTCTGTTTCCCTTCCTCCGTATCAATCCAGCTCTTCCTCTAGGAACACATATTTCTCATAGGCAACTTGTAAACAATAGGATAGTGGTATCTCTTTAAACCACAGGAGGTTGGTAGCACCTTAATTGGGGAGGACGGGCTCGTGGTAATGACCGGAGCAGAATAGTGGAATGGTTTCCATGTGTTTGATGCCATTCCATTTGCTCCGTTCCAGCCATTATTGTGAGCCATCCTCCCCTCAGCAGCCTCCACTGATTTACACACTAACTATGCTTCTTCCATTCGGATAAGAGTATGTATTTGTGTCCTGCCTTCAAATATTATGTGTATTGACTGCACATTTCCCTGCATGGTTACAGTATAGAGTGTGTGTGTGTGGAGTTTCAGTGTAACTGTCCCACTGTCGCTCAGTGCTGAGCCAAAGGGCTACAGGGCTGAAGCGAGAGGTTGCAGGGGGTGGGTAATTGTGATAATGCTTCATCTGTCAGGGTCACACCCCTTATGTAAGGCACCCAACAACAGCACTCTTTGATTAACATGCACCTTCCAAACAACCACAGTACTGATGCAATGAAATGTTAGCTGCTGAGGTGACCTGGAAGCTTGCAGTTAAAGTGATTTAGAGGGCTTAACGTATCTACTTAAGGGTGCAGGGTGTGAGTGAGTGAGTGTGAGAGAGAGTGAGAGTGAGAGTGAGAGAGAGAGAGCAAAATTGTTTACAGTAATAGAATAAGGAGTCATCTGAGGGGGATCAACTGTTGTTAGACTCTTTAAAAAAAAATGGTGCTATCTAGAACCTAAAGGGTTCTTCGCCTGTCCCCATAGGTGAACCCTTTGAAGAACCCAACATGGGTTATCCTATTGGGACAGCCAAAGAGCCCTTTTGGAACCTTTTTTCTAAGAGTGTACAATACCTAGTCTTAATGACCCTAGCTAAAAACAAAGTCAAAGCAAAGCGCCAAGTAAAGTGCTCAGCAACAACCAAGGCCTATCCACCTGATTTTCGATTGTTGCTATGGGTACAACCAAACAATGGAAGGGACTTTACCCTGGAAGGGACGCTTTACTTCCAGATTCAATTATTTGAAAGAGTAAAGTAAATAATTGTAAGTTTATAATTGTAATTTTATATTTATTTTATTCAAGTTTGCTAACGTTAGCTAGACCTAGTAGTCGGCTAGTTCTGTTGTGATAATAATTACATGTCAGAGTTAAGGCCAATAACTATAATGTTAACTGTAATGATAAACTATAAAGTTACATAACTAGAAAACGTTGGTGAGCATCCACACTAGAGGTAAATGTATCATTCTAGTTCTACACCTGTCAATCAAACGGATCCACTCATCCTACTGCACACTAGTAATAAGATGGTAGCACAAGACAATTCATAAGGTCTCTAACACACAGATACTGGTTCAGACCATTCAGTGCTTTCAGGGTGTGTTCATTGGTATAGTGACAACTGCAAATAATACTTCAATGTACATGTAGGCCTAATGAAAAATTAAGATAGGCCAACTATAGGAAAATATGGCCTCCTCTTTTTCAACTCCCCGACCGTTAATGCTGTAGCCTATTTTACATTCTGCAAGCAAGAGCAAGCTTGCATCTCTCCTCCAATAGGCTAAAAGTAGGCCAAAGAAAATAATTTGAAATAAGTGTCCAACAAGGTTTTGTAGTCTTGCTCTTTCTTGCCCTCCACAAGATTTATAAGGAATAACCGTGGCAGCGGAGAGGCCCAGTGCTTAATTGCACAACAGAACAATGAAGACAGACACTCTCGAGATGTAGCCTATAGCCTAAATTAGAAGCGTATACATATGAACCTATAATTCATAACCTTAATGTTAGGCTTAATAGTGCAGTGAATATGTCTAGTAAATTTACACAGCAAAAGAAAAAAAAGTTATCAGATCACAAAATCACACTATCAACGCTTCCGTGTGCTCCCTCCCAGTCCCCGGGTATGAAGCTCGAAAAGCCTATTGTTAACGTTTTTTTAGGGACAAGAAATGTATCCTACCTAGGCTATAACAATACAATGTTTTGAAGTGTTATTATTGTTTTCAAGTGAGTACAAAACTCTATGTCAAGGCTGTAAACTGCAGTGAATAGCCTATGTCATTTGATTAAGCACTCAAAAGCCTGGCGTTTTGAATGCATATTTGTTTCGAAATAACTGTATCCTAATTGGGTACCCATTTGGATCAGTTATGGGGGTTTTCTAGGCAGTTCAGCATACAAAGTGCAGGCACATTAGCAAGACAGTAATATGGTGTATTTTGCATACAGACGATGATAATGCGCAGGCGCGGAGGAAGTAGCCATAGTTGCCGAGTTTGGTTTCAGTGTTTTAAAAGCGGTCTAAAAATGAAGTGGATATACTGTTTTTAATGGCAGGTTGCATATGTACACTAAGTGTATAAGGAGGGTTCCGAAAGTATATGTGGACTTGTTGAAAATGTGTTTTCTAACCTGTGGTAGAAAGAGATCAGAGATGATTGAAAACAATGAACATGAGCTATGGCCCGTCTGGAGTTGGGCCAGGAAGGAAGGAGTGTAATGCATCAGAAGTAGCAAACACCAATGCAGGGCAGGTGTATGCATATAGACATCTGTTAATTAATTTAAAGCTTTTTTTCAATTGAAGATTTCATCATTGCCGGTGTCAGAATGTCTGTGCTTTTCTGCCCTCCCTCATCCAGAGTGAGGAATGTTTATTCACATGGCCCACCAACACAGTAATGGGAGTGGTGGGCCTGATTTCTGAATCATGAAAACATTTGGAAATCCAAAGATATTCTCTGTGTCTCTGAAAACTCAGTCGCACAAACGGTTCGGTTTGGATGTTGTTCTGCCATTGAAGATGTTTTTTTTTGAGTGTGGCAGACATATAAAAACACAGAGATGGTCTGTTGCTGACATGCTGGGACTGCCTTGGCATTCCTGGAGTCCTGTTTCTCCACGCTCTCACAGAGGGGCACAGCTGTGGTTACACTGCCTAACATAAAAGGATGATCATAGTTAAACATCTTAATTACAAAACCACACTCCCTCATACCAAGATGGCGGAGCAGTAAGACATGTTTGTTTTCATCCCATGTAAATATTGTCTTTTTCATTTTTTTTGTATACATTTCAATCTCTTTTTTCCATTTTCGAATTAAATAAATCACCCTGCAACCCGCCTCACCCAATGTGTTACGGATCTACTATTTTTAACTGGAACCTCCATCAGAAGCTAATTAGCTACTGGCTTTTTAGTCACTGTTAGCCACTGCTAGCGGTCTTGGCCTTTAGCTCGGACTCCAGCCGCTTAAGCCCGGATAGCTCGGATAATACCTTCCAGTCTACACAGCACGATATT
Organism: Oncorhynchus mykiss; assembly: GCF_057628025.1. Lineage (NCBI taxonomy): Eukaryota > Metazoa > Chordata > Actinopteri > Salmoniformes > Salmonidae > Oncorhynchus > Oncorhynchus mykiss. The sequence continues at coordinate 54,577,377 of NC_143038.1, read as the reverse complement.
AGCCCTGAGCATATCGGACTGCTTTTTTTCCCAATTCCATCACCGGATTCTTGCCACAAGCTCTGGACCATTACACCGGATCTTAGCAGCTAGCTAGTTGCTACCGAGTGGCTATTGTGACTAACGCCCTTGTCCAGAAGCGTGCACCAGCTAGCCTCGAGCTAGGCCCATTTCCCGACTAGCAAACAAATTACACCAACTGCAATACCTCTCTTGCCAATTGGCCTGGACCCTTTGTCGACACGGAGCCCCGCCAATCCATCACGACTGGTCTGCTGGTCTGCTGACGTAATTCGGCCGATGTGCTCTCAACCAGCCTCTGTGTCGTGAATGTTGGCGTTGATCCATCTGCTATCCCCGGCCTGCTAGCTTCCTGAACGCCGTGTCTACCGCTCGCCTTGCGTAGTAATCGACTACCGAACGGCTCCTTGTTTCATCTTTGTGGCTCATTGGACCCTGTGATCACTCAGCTACACAGCTGATGCCTGCTGGACTGTTCATTGTGTGTCGCTAACTGACCCTCTCTGCCCATTTATCGTCATTTACCCATTGTTGTTGTCCTAGCTCTTTACCCATTGTTGTCTTAGCTCTCCCAATCAACACCTGTGATTGCTTTATGTCTATCTCTAATGTCAATATGCCTTGTATTCTGTTGTTTAGGGCAGCTCTGTTTTATTTTACTGCGGAGCCCCTAGTCCTGCTCAACATGCCTCAGGTAGCCCCCTTGTCCCACCCCCCACACATGCGGAGACTGCACCTAGCTTAATTGGCACCTCCAGAGATAAACCTCTCTCATCATCACTCAATGCCTAGGTTTACCCCCACTGTACTCAAACCCTACCATACCCTTGTCTGTACACTATGCTCTGAATCTATTATACCACACCCAGAAATCTGCTCCTTTTATTCTCTGTTCCCAAAGCACTAGAGAACCAGTTCTTATAGCCTTTAGCCGTACCCTCATCCTACTCCTCCTCTGTTCCTCTGGAGATGTAGAGGTTAACCCAGGCCCTGTGTGTCCCCAGGCACTCTCATTTGTTGACTTCTGCAACCATAAAGCCTTGGGTTCATGCATGTTAACATCAGAAGCCTCCTCTAAGTTTGCTTTATTCACTGCATTAGCACACTCTGCCAACCCTGATGTCCTATCTGTGTCTGAATCCTGTTTTAAGGCCACCAAAAATTCTGAAATTTCCACACCCAATTACAACATTATCCGTCAAGACCGTACTGCTTTAAGGGGCGGAATCTACTGTAGAGAAAGCCTGCAGAGTTCTGTCATACTATCCAGGTCTATGCCCAAACAGTTCGAGCTTCTACTTTTAAAGATCCATCTCTCCAGACATAGGTCCCTCAATGTTGCCGCTTGTTATATACCCCCTCAGCTCCCAGCTGTGGGAGCAACGCAGGTACAGAGGACAAAGAGCCGGATGTCTTGTCAGAACCCAGAAAAGGCGAGTGGGAAAGCTGCCGATACCATCAATACTACTCGCCAACGTGCAATCATTGGACAATAAATTATACAAGGTACAAATACGAATATCCTACCAATGGGACATCAAAACTGTAATATCCTGTGTTAAGAATCCCTTTTGTCCCGACAGGGGAGATGGTAACGAGACCCGTAACATAACTCATGCAAATTATAATAGTGAAAAAGAGTGAGAACAAAATAACCACAGACAACTAAATTACCGTCAAAACATGGTTTATTGGAAAGCACACGGTAATGGGGGGCAGGCAAAGGGGCTGAGCTGGACCCAAGGAAATAAACTATAAGTATCCAAAAACACCCCTAAGTTAGACTAGCCTATTTCAACAACAGCTAACTAACCAAAAATAGTTGGTGGTCCGCCCAGTTCTAACTAGTGTTTTTAACAAAGTTTACCTACGGGTAGTGTATGCTCATGGGCGACTTGTCTTGGTTCCCCCTTTTCCCACCATCAAACACCATAACAAAAACAATACTCACAGGTGGGGACAAAGTGATATGGAGGTGCTCAAACAAAAGAGCGCTCAATACTTAAAGAGCTAGAGACATAGTAGGAGCGCGTGAACCAGAGAGCTCTACAAACATATGGCATTTACAGAGAGATTGAGCTCTAGAGCAAACAACTGACAGGGTTTTTAAACCAAGGGAACAGAACTGTGATTGGGTAGGAAACAGGAGGAGGTGTGTCTTCTGATTGATTGGTGACTGTTTGGGGACTGATTGGGGAGGGATGATTTCCACCTGTGAGTGGAGAAGGAGAGAAAAGAAAAACACACACACACAGGATACACACACAGGATACTTGTATTCGTAACACTCCCACACTTAAAAGAGCAACCCTAGGGATTGCGACCACAGTATAACAATGAATAACCCACAAGATCAACAACAAAGTCAACCTTACAAAACATACTAAAATATTTTTATTTACCCACAAGACAAAGCATCTGCCAATACATTATCTGAACCCTTTTTGTGGCGGATCTCCAAGCGCATAAGGCGTTGGTTCTGGTTGTACATCCGGTGGAGAAACACTAAGGGGTTATGATCAGTATATACAATCACTGGTAGGGCACTGGAACCAATATATACCTCAAAGTATTGCAGAGCCAACAACAAAGCAAGAGCTTCTTGTTCTATTGTGGTATAGTTTGTTTGACATTGATTACATTTACGTGAAAAATAACAAACGGGATGACTTCGTGGCTGAATGACGACATGGATAAATCTAAGGAAGTCTCTATATTTTGCTCGCCTGAAGTAGAGTATATTGTGATAAATTGCAGGCCATACTACTTGCCTAGAGAGATTTCAGCTATACTTTTCGTGGCTGTTTATTTGCCACCACAGGCAGATGTTGGCACTAAGACCGCACTCAGTTGTATAAGGAAATAAGCAAACAGGAAACCGCTCACCCAGAGGTGGCGCTCCTTGTGGCAGGAGACTTTAATGCAGGGAAACTGAAATCAGTTCTACCAAATTTCTATCAACATGTTAAACGTGCAACCAGAGGGAATTTTTTTTTAGATCACCTGTATTCCACACACAGAGACGCGTACAAAGCTCTCCCTCGCCCTCCATTTGGTAAATCCGACCACAACTCTATCCTCCTGATTCCTGCGTACAAGCAAAAATTAAAGCAAGAAGCACCAGTGACTCGGTCTATAAATAAGTGGTCAGATGAAGCAGATGCTAAACTACAGGACTGTTTCGCTATCACAGACTGGAACATGTTCCGGGAATTTTCTGATGGCATCGAGGAGTACGCCATATCAGTCACAGGCTTTATCAATATGTGCATCGAGGACGTCGTCCCCACAGTGACTGTATGTACATACCCCAACCAGAAGCCATGAATCACTGGCAACATCCGCACTGAGCTAAAGGGTAGAGGTGCCGCTTTCAAGGTGCTGGACTCTAACCCGGAAGCTTACAAGAAATCCTGCTATGCCCTGCGACGAACCATCAAACAGGCAAAGCGTCAATACAGGGCTAAGATTGAATCATACTACACTAGTACAGATTACAAAGGGAAACAGGGTAGCCTAGTTGTTAGAGTGTTGGACTAGTAACCGGAAGGTTGAAAGTTCAAATCCCCGAGCTGACAAGGTACAAATCTGTTGTTCTGCCCCTGAACAGGCAGTTAACCCACTGTTCCAAGGCCGTCATTGAAAATAAGAATTTGTTCTTAACTGACTTGCTTAGTTAAATAAAGGTAAAAAATAAAATAAAAAATCCCGCAAGCTGCCCAGTGACACGAGCCTACCAGACGAGCTAAATCACTTCTATGCTCGCTTCGAGGCAAGCAACACTGAGGTATGCATGAGAGCATCAGCTGTTCCGGACAACTGTGTGATCATGCTCTCCGTAGCCGACGTGAGTAAGACCTTTTAATAGGTCAACATACACAAGGCTGCGGGGCAAAACGGATTTCCAGGACGTGTGATCCGGGAATGTGCTGACTAACTGGCACGTGTCTTCACTGACATTTTCAACATGTCCCTGATTGAGTTCGTAATACCAGTTCGTAATACCAACATGCTACCTCAATCAGCCTTATCTCAGCTCACTCGTCACCATAGCAACACCAACACGTAGCACACGCTCAAGCAAGTATATTTCACTGGTCATCCCCAAAGCCAACACCTGCTTTGGCCGCCTTTCCTTCCAGTTTTCTGCTGCCAATGACTGGAAAAAATTGCAAAAATCACTGAAGTTGGAGCCTTATATCTCCCTCACTCACTTTAAGCATCAGCTATCAGAGCAGCTTACCGATCATTGCAGCTGTACACAGCCCATCTGTAAATAGCCCATCCAACCAAATACCTACCTCATTCCCATATTTGTTTTTGTTTTTCTGCTCTTTTGCACACCAGTATTTCTACTTGCACATCCTCAACTGCACATAGAGTATATCACTCCAGTGTAAATTGCTAAATTGTAATTACTTCGCCACTATTGGCCTATTTATTGCCTTACCTCCTTACTTCATTTGCACCCACTGTATACAGATTTTTCTATTGTGTTATTGACTGTACACTTGTTTATCCCATGTGTAACTCTGTGTTGTTTTTTTTTCACGCTTCTTTTGTTTATCTTTTCCAGGTCGCAGTTGTAAATGAGAACTTGTTCTCAACTGGCCTAACTGGTTAAATAAAGGTGAAATATATATATTTTTTTTAAAGATGCATTCGTCCCAAAGTGGTGAAACATGGCTGGCTTCTTTGCTAAGGTTTTCCCTGACTTCCAACTGTTCCCGTGATGACCATTGTTGGCAACATCGACCAATCCAGGAAGTATATTGTTAGATAACATGTTTTCCGTTGACATTTTGGTTTGATTTAACGGCTCTGCTTCCTCTTAAATGTAATTTAAATCTGATGATGAATTGGTTACCCGTACCCAACCATTTATTTTGCTTTTGAACACATCTCCTCACCAAGCGAACATTGGAGAACATTCTTTTTTGCATTGACATTTTTTGAGAAACCATCCCAAATGTCTATAGATATATTTGTGTGGTGGCATCCTTCATTAATTAACATCTGAGCGTGGGCATGTAGAGAAGGCTTTGATGGCAGTGGAATGGATCCCCACAGTAATTGTGGCTTGTAAACACATGAAACCCTGAGGAATTTCATGGTTATCAGATAAACAATAACATGTTCGGTTTGCTGTTAGACGAATAAGATTCTCAAGTCACCCAGAGGGGTTCAGAGGTTTCAGTCAAGACGTTCAGCATCTCATGATGTGTTTGTTAATTCGTAAATACACAATTATGTGCATCATCCAAAATAGCTACAGTACACTACAACGTAACTGAATCCGCCATTTCTCTAACATCCTGTTTTGCATTCTACTAAGACTTTGTGTTTTAGTCCAGCCATTTTTCTCCTTTCTCTTCCTTCTCCTCTCAGAGTATGTAATGACAGCGACTGAGCTGTTTTTTATAGTAACTGTTAGTGTTAGCTCTGTTGTGTCTCTGTAGTATGTCCTCGCACCCCAACCTATTACTCACAGCTCTGCCCTCTCTCATTCCTCCACTACCCGCTTCTCTCTCTATATCTCTCTCCCTCATCCATTGTTTTCCTATTCTCCCCTCTCTCTTGAACTCTCTTTATGGATAAGAAAGAGAGGGGGATAGAGCGGTAGAGCCTGAAGGACCGATTCGAAACGGAGAGACCAATAGAGAAATGGAGAGAAGCACCTGAGCAGAAGAGGACATTGACCTTAAGGGACACAGACATATCACAGACAGGGGAAAGAGGAGAGAGAAACACTGTATATCAAACACAATTGGTCTATTTAGTCTATTCAATAACCTCCCAAGGTCATGTCAGCTACCACAAGAAAAAAACAATACAGGAAGACAAATGAGACTCATATGGAGGAGACAGTGGGATCTGAATGTTTGCTACAGTTATCCTCACTAAAAAAAGAGCCACAGAAATGCATACACATCTGAAATTGTCCCTTTGTTTATGTCACTGTACATGATCATTATCCCTCTATAAACCACCACTCCAGTCTGGCACCCCCTACCTCTAGGCTAGACCACCCCAGCTGTGGTGTGTGTGTGTGTGTGTGTGTGTGTGTGTGTGTGTGTGTGTGTGTGTGTGTGTGTGTGTGTGTGTGTGTGTGTGTGTGTGTGTGTGTGTGTGTGTGTGTGTGTGTGTGTGTGTGTGTGTGTGTGTGTGTGTGTGTGCTGTAGACCGAGTCAGCCCTGCCAATACTGTACATGCACCTCAATACATCTTGTTCTGTCTATCCATCCTGCATAAATATGATCACTTCTGTAAGGTGGGAACAGGGAAAACATTCCCCAACCAGGGTGAAATGGAGGACATGTCAATGGACTATGAACAGGACTCTTGATATTCATATTCTTGATAAAGAATGTTAAGCTCACCGGTTTGAGACAACAAAATCAACCAAATACGCGACACTGCGCTGCTAATAACTCTATATTGAAAATACTGTGATTGAAGATAATATATGTTTGGGGCTCCCGAGTGGCGCAGCGGTCACTACAGACCTGGGTTCAATCCCGGGCTGTATCACAACCGGCCGTGATCGGGAGTCCCATAGGGCGGCGCACAATTGTCCGGGTTAAGGAAGGGTTTGGCCGGTGGCGCTTTACTTGGCTCATTGCGCTCTAGCGACTCCTTGTGGTAGGCCGGGCGCCTATAGGCTGGCCTCGGTCGTCAGTGGAACAGTGTTTCCTCAGACACGTTGGTGTAGCTGGCTTCCGGGTTAAGCAGTGAGGTTTGGCGGGTCATGTTTTGCATCCCAAGCCCATTGGAGAATTGCGGCGATGCGACAAGATAGAAATTGTGGAGCAAAGGGGAGTAAAAAATAAATATATACACATATATATAGGTTCATTATAGTTTCTACACACTTTATCATTTCTACCTGGTTTTAGTTATTTCAGTTGACTGGAGTATATTTATTTTTTTATTTTTTTTAATAAAAAATATATATATATATTTCGTTTTTTTTTACTCACACTTGCGACCCATTCACAACCACTGGTTAATCACCACACAGCGGGAGCGTAATGATAATTGCCTATTAAGCAGGAGGCAGGTGAGGGTGTGGTTGGAGGCATGTCTAACCTACAGGTGCCATCTTGGTAAGATGGCGCCGGAGCAAAAGGCAGACGTTTTACGTGCCCCCAACCGATTATGTTTTTTTGTTCAATTATCTGCGTTGTTTGTAACTTATTTTTCTACTTATTTTGTACATAATGTTGCCTCTACCATCTCTTATGACCGAAAAATACCTTCTAGACATCAGGACTACGATTACTCACCACGGACTAGCAGAATCTGAGGATATATGGCTCCCTCGGGAACAGGTCCCAACCCCTGTGATCTACTTGAAGAGGAGGCGGAGAAAGAGGGGCCGGAGAGCTGGCTGCCTTCTGAGAATTCGAAGGCGATCATATAAACCCCCACTTCCCTCAATTCGGCTAGCAAACGTGCGATATTTGGACAACAAAAGAGCAGCGTTACAGGGAAGATTAAACTACCAACGGGACATTAAAAACTGTAACATCTTATGCTTCACAGAGTAGTGGCTGAATGACGACTATCAACATACAGCTGGCTGGTTATACGATGTACCGGCAGGATAGAACAGTGGCATCTGGTAAGACCAGGGGCGGCTGTCTATATATTTTTGTAAATAACAGCTGGTGCTATAGCTCGTCATGATAAGCTGTAGATCCCACTTCCTACCGAGAGAGTTCTCATTTGTATTCTTCGTAGCTCAGTCAGTGGTTGGCACTTAGATAGCATTGAATGAGCTGTATTCCGCCATAAGCAAACAAGAAAAAGCTCACCCAGAGGCGTAGCCAGGGAATTTAATGCTTAATGCTTAAATCAGTTTTACCAAATTTCTATCCACATGTTAAATGTGCAACCAGAGGGAAAAGATGTATGGACTACCTATACTCCACACACAGACACTCATCCTCATGATTCCTGGATACAAGCTAAAATTAAAGCAGGAAACACCAGTGACTAGATCAATAAAAAAGTGGTCAGAGGAAGCAGATGCTACAGGACTGTTTTTCTAGCACAGAGTGGAATATGTTCCGGGATTCCTCCAATGGCACATACCCCAACCAGAAGCCATGGGTTACAGGCAACATCCGCACTGAGCTAAAGGCTACAGCTGCCGCTTTCAAGGAGCAGGATTCTAACCCGGAAGCTTATAAGAAATCCCGCTATGCCCTCTGATGAACCATCAAACAGGCAAAGCGTCAATACAGGACTAAGATTGAGTCGTAAGACCTTTAGACAGGTCAACATTTACAAGGCCGCAGGGTCAGACGGATTACTACTTGCTACTTCCGGCACCGACAGAGATGGCCGCCTCGCTTCGCGTTCCTAGGAAACTATGCAGTATTTTGTTTTTTTACATTGATACCCCAGGTAATCGTATGTTTCATTACATACAGTCGGGAGGAACTACTGAATATAAGAGCAATGTCAACTCACCATCATTACGACCAGGAATATGACTCTCCCGAAGCGGATCCTGTGTTTTGCCTTCCACCCAGGACAATGGATCGGATCCCAGCCGGCGACCCAAAACAACGACACCGTAAAAGGGGCAAACGTAGCGGTCTTCTGGTCAGGCTCCGGAGACGGGCACATCGCGCACCACTCCCTAGCATACTACTCGCCAATGTCCAGTCTCTTGACAACAAGGTGGATGAAATCCGAGCAAGGGTAGCATTCCAGAGAGACTTCAGAGACTGTAACGTTCTTTGCTTCACGGAAACATGGCTTACTCGAGAGACGCTAATGGAGTCGGTGCAGCCAGCTGGTTTCTTCACGCATTGCGCCGACAGGGGCGGGGGGGTATGCCTTATGATTAACGAGACGTGGTGTGATCATAACAACATACAGGAACTCAAGTCCTTCTGTTCACCTGACTTAGAATTCCTCACAATCACATGTCGACCGCATTATCTACGAAGGGAATTATCTTTGAGTATAATCACAGCTGTATATATCCCCCCCAAGTAGACACATCGATGGCCCTGAACAAACTTTATTTGACTCTATGTAAACTGGAAACCACATACAAGTATTTGATACACTGCCGATTTTGCCGGTTTTCCTACTTACAAAGCATGTAGAGGTCTACATACTTTGTAAGTAGGAAAACCTGCAAAATTGGCATTGTATCAAATACTTGTTCTCCCCACTGTATCCTGAGGCTTTATTAATTGTAGCTGGGGATTTTAACAAGGCTAATCTGAAAACAAGACTCCCTAAATTCTATCAGCATATTGATTGTGCAACCAGGGCTGGTAAAACCCTGGATCATTGTTATTCTAACTTCCGCGACGCATATAAGGCCCTCCCCCGCCCTCCTTTCGGAAAAGCTGACCACGACCACGATGCTGAGCAAGTTCATTAGAAAGTGCATCGGCAATGTTATACCCACAGCAACAATTAAAACATTCCCAAACCAGAAACCGTGAATTGATGGCAGCATTCGCGCGAAACTGAAAGCGCGAACCACTGCTTATAACCAGGGCAAGGTGACCGGAAACATGACCGAATACAAACAGTCTAGCTATTCCCTCCGCAAGGCAATCAAACAAGCTAAGTGTCAGTATAGAGACAAAGTAGAGTCGCAATTCAACGGCTCAGACACAAGAGGTATGGGTCTACAGTCAATCACGGATTACAAAATGAAAACCAGCCCAGTCGCGGGCCAGGATGTCTTGCTCCCAGACAGACTCATTTACTTTTTTGCTCACTTTGAGGACAATACAGTGGCACTGACAAGGCCCGCAAGCAAAACCTGCGGGCTCTCCTTCACTGCAGCCGATGTGTGTGAAACATTTAAACGTGTTAACCCTCGCAAGGCTGCAGGCCCAGACGGCATCCCCAGCCGCGTCCTCAGAGCATGTGCAGACCAGCTGGCTGGTATGTTTACGGACATATTCAATCAATCGTTATCCCAGTCTGCTGTCCCCACATGCTTCAAGAGGGCCACCATTGTTCCTGTTCCCAAAAAAAGGACCATTCACTTCTGTCATCATGAAGTGCTTTGAGAGACTAGTCAAGGACCATATCACCTCCACCCTACCTGACAGCCTAGACCCTCTCCAATTTGCTTACCGCCCCAATAGGTCCACAGACAACGCAATCAAAACAACACTGCCCTAACCCATCTGGACAAGAGGAATACCTATGTGAGAATACTGTTCATCGACTACAGCTCAGCATTTAACACCATAGTACCCTCCAAACTCGTCATCAAGTTCGATACCCTGGGTCTCGACCCCGCCCTGTGCAACTGGGTACTGGACTTCCTGACGGGCCGCCCCCAGGTGGTGAGGGTAGGTAACAACATCTTCACCCCGCTGATCCTCAACACTGGGGCCCCGCAAGGGTGCGTTCTGAGCCCTCTCCTGTACTCCCTGTTCACCCACGACTGCGTGGCCATGCACGCCTCCAACTTAATCATCAAGTTTGCGGACGACACTACAGTGGTAGGCTTGATTACCAACAACAACGAGACGGGGATGAGGTGAGGGCCCTCGGAGTGTGGTGTCAGGAAAATAACCTCACACCCAATGTCAACAAAACAAAGGAGATGATTGTGGACTTCAGGAAACAGCAGAGGGAGTACCCCCCTATCCACATCAACGGGACAGTAGTGGAGAGGGTAGTAAGTTTTAAGTTCCTCGGCGTACACATCACGGACAAACTGAATTGGTCCACCCACACAGACAGCGTTGTGAAGAAGGCACAGCAGCACCTCTTCAACCTCAGGAGGCTGAAGAAATTCGGCCTGTCACCAAAAGCACAAATTTCTACAGATGCACAATCGAGAGCATCCTGTCGGGCTGTATCACCACCTGGTTCGGCAACTGCTCCGCCCACAACCGTAAGGCTCTCCAGAGGGTAGTGAGGTCTGGGGGCAAACTACCTTCCCTCCAGGACACCTACACAACCCGATGTCACAGGAAGGCCAAAAAGATCATCAAGGACAACAACTACCCGAGCCACTGCCTGTTCACCCCGCTATCATCCAGAAGGCGAGGTCAGTACAGGTGCATCAAAGCATGGACCGAGAGACTGAAAAATAGCTTCTATCTCAAGGCCATCAGACTGTTAAACAGCCACCACTAACATTGAGTGGCTGCTGCCAACATACTGACTCAACTCCAGCCACTTTAATAATGGAAATGGATGGAAATGGATGGAAAAAATGTTTCACTAGCCACTTTAAACAATGCCACTTAATATAATGTTAACATACCCTACATTACTCAACTCAAATGTACATGCATATACTGTACTCTATATCATCTCCTGCATCTTGCCATCTTTATGTATTACATGTATCACTAGCCACTTTAAACTGTGCCACTTTATGTTTATATACCCTGCATTACTCATCTCATATGTATATACTGTACTCTATACCATCTACTGCATCTTGCCTATGCCGTTCTGTACCATCACTCATTCATATATCTTTATGTACATATTCTTTATCCCTTTACACTTGTAAAGGGAGTGTAAGGTAGTAGTTGTGGAGTAGTAGTAGGTAGTAGTTGTGGAATTGTTAGGTTAGATTACTCGTTGGTTATTACGGCATTGTCGTAACTAGAAGCACAAGCATTTCACTACACTCTCATTAACATCTGCTAACCATGTGTATGTGACAAATAAAATTTGATTTGATTTGATTACCAGGACGTGTACTGCGAGCATGAGCTGACCAACTAGCAAGTGTCTTCACTGACATTTTCAACCTCTCCCTGACCAAGTCTGTAAAACCAACATGTCTTAAGCAGTCCACCATAGTGCCTGTGTCAGAGAACACTAAGGTAACCTGCCTAAATGACTACCGAAACGTAGCACTCACGTCTGTAGCCATGAAGTGCTTTGAAAGGCTGGTCATGGCTCACATCAACACCATCATCCCAGAAACTCTAGACCCACTCCAATTTGCATACCACCCAAACATATCCACAGATGATGCAATCTCTATTGCACTCCACACTGCCCTTTCCCACCTGGACAAAAGGAATACCTATATGAGAATGCTGTTCATTGACTACAGCTCAGCGTTCAACACCATAGTGCCCTCAAAGCTCATCAATAAGCTAAGGACCCTGGGACTAAACACCTCCCTCTGCAACTGGATCCTGGACTTCCTGACGGGTCGCCCCCAGGTTGTAAGGGTAGGTAACAACACATCCGCCACGCTGATCCTCAACACAGGGTCCCCTCAGGGGTGAGTGCTCATCCCCCCCCCCGTACTACCTTTTCACTCATGACTGCACGGCCAGGCACGACTCCAACACCATCATTAAATTTGCCGATGACACAAACAGTGTTAGGCCTGATCATCGACAACAACGAGACAGTCTATAGGGAGGGCCGTGTGGTGCTAGGACAACAACCTCTCTCTCAACATGATCAAGACTAAGGAGATGATTGTGGACCACAGGAAAAAGATTCCCATTCTCATCGACGGGGCTGCAGTGGAACAGGTTGAGAGCTTCAAGTTCCTTGGTGTCCACATCACCAACAAACTAACATGGTCCAAGCACACCAAGACAGTCGTGGAGCGTGCACGACAAAATCTATTCCCCCTCAGGAGACTGAAAAGATTTGGCATGGGTCTTCAGATCCACAAAAGTTTCTACAGCTGCTTTATCGAGAGCATCTGGTTGCATCACTGCCTGGTATGGCAATTGCTCGGCCTCCGACCGCAAGGCACTACAGAAGGTAGTCACTGGGGCCAAGCTTCCTGCCATCCAGGATGCTTGCCCCACCCTCCCCCCTTCACCACACTGTTGACATCTATGCATAGTCACTTTAATAACTCTACCGACATTCACATACTTCCTCAACTAACTGGTACCCCCGCACATTGAGTCTGTACCGGCACCCCCCCTGTATAAATTGTATTTTTTACTGCTGCTCTTTAATTACTTGTTATTTTTCTCTTGTTTTTTCTTGTTTTTTTATTTATTTGCAGATGGCCAGGGTCACACTGCAACACTCAGACATAATTTAAAAACAAGCTTTTGTGTTTCGTGAGTTCGCAAGATCAGAGGCAGCAGGGATGACATGGTTTGTTCTCTTGATAAGTGTGCGAATTGGATCATTTTTTGTCCTGCTAAGCATTCAAAATGTAACGAGTACTTTTGGGTGTCAGAGAAAATATATGGAGTAAAAAGTACAGAATTGTCTATAGGAATGAAGTAAAAGTAAAAGTAGTCAAAAATATAAATAGTAAAGTACATATATCAAAAAATAACTAATTAAGTAGTACTTTAAAGTATTGTTACTTAAGTACTTTACACCACTGGTGATGAACCCCTTTGATTTTCCTATCAATACACTATTATTACTGCGCTGACCAACTTCCAGAATCTCTTATTCCTGGCTATTTTATGCACGTTTGTTACAGCGTGTGTGCGCCGTCGTGCACTAGCTCACACATTAGCTCATATTGAACATATTAGCCTCTCAATTAAGATAAATGAAATACAGAAGTGTCAATTTGATCTGGTGACAAAATGGTCATGTGATTCCTTTTATTAAATGTATATTTTTTCCCTTTTTCTCAACCAATTTTGTGGTATTCAATTGGTAGTTACAGTCTTGTCTCATCGCTGCAACTCCCGTACGGACTCGGGAGGCAAACGTCGAGAGCCAGGCGTCCTCCGAAACACAACCCAACCAAGCCGCACTGCTTCTTGACACAATGCCCACTGAGCCCGGAAGCCATGTGTCAGAGGAAACATCGTACACCTGTCGACTCGAACCAAGATCTCTAGTGGCACAGCTAGCACTGCCTTAGACCACTGCGCCAACCGGGAGGCCACATGGTCATGTGATTCCATGTAAAAACGGTCCATTTCCAAGAAGCACATAGCCTCTGACTGCAGTCAGGTATCTCTGGACATGTTTAAATAGGACCTGAACAAGGTGTTTGTAAATGCTTGAACAGCTGGTCTAAATGATAGATTGTTGAAACTGTTGTAACCTGGGTCTGCAGGGCTCAGTATTAATTGGGTAAAGGTATGATTTACAGAATGAAAGAACAGTGTTATCATAAGAGGACACTGTGCATGGCTCTTGCTGTGATAAACCTGCCAAAAGGTTAGTCTGGAATGAAATTTTTGGTTTTGCCTTTTCTCAGAATCTAATGAAAACCTGTTGTCTTTCTGCACCACCTGCAACAGGGTAAGTCAACAATGTTGTGCTTTTTTAGATAGCAAATTCACCAGAAGGTGAATTCATAAACACAATGAGTGAGCCGTGTGTGTTGGGTGGAGCAAAACTCAAATTCTGGGGTCTTGTCAAGGCTGCAGGGCTCTGTTGTCATAACGGCAGTGACTTTCGGCAGTGACTTCATCCCAGTCCATTTACACACACAGAGACAGCTCAGCTCTGAGAAACTTCAGCCAGGCCAGGATATAAACTCTATTCGGCAAGTTCTGCCCCTCCCTCTATCTCTGCTGAGCTGATAACAGGGGAAACATAAAAAACAGATGACTAAATCAGTGAATGAAGACATTCCAGACAAACTGCTCCACTCTCTCAGAGAAATATGTGTAAGGGCAGACTTGTTTTTTGACTGTGAACGGTTTTGCAACATTTATACTGATCTATAGAGCCCTTTTTCCACAATGGTAAGATTAATCTTCTTGATTGTATTGTATTTATTTTGCCATTGAAAATGTGGCAATGGTCATAACCGATTTACCTGACCACACCGGTGAAATTAATGTTGTTAATTTTTCATTGTTTGCTGGTGCATCACTTGGAGGTCATTGATCTGAAGTCTTTGTAGCACATTTGCTTTCCTCAGAGAGCCAGTGTCTGAGCCGCCCAAGCAAATCATAATAATCATAAACACAAGAGGCACTGCTTCCTTGTGGTTGTGTGGCACACATCTGGACGTCCCTCAGATTAAACATCCCGTATGTGACCTGGGCTGGAAACGATTTGTTCACCGACAGCGCCGTCACTCATGCCAGAAGGAAGAGGGGGTTCAGAATGGACCACTCCAGTGAAAGGATTCTAGGTATGGAGTTCATTTGGCTAAAGGTCTTAGTTGCAGTAGAATGATATTTGGCAGTGTTTAAAGATGTAATCTCCCATTGGATTTTCATTCACTGGAGGGTGCCAGTCCTCTTCTCCTGGGGGTAAGACATCCCACCCATACCAGGGTCAGGCTGGCTCTTTATAAACACTAATTAAATGTCCTGAAAATGGCTCTCTGGTTTTACACATTAAAAAGACAGGAGTACAGTGTTGTGAAAGAACAAAGGAGAAAGAAAAAACAGATAGCACAGGACATCATTTTAACAGCAGAATTATTGTTTTTTAGGAAATGTTATTGATTCATATTTGTATTATCATCAGATTGCATCCTAATTGAAGAGAAAATGGTATGTATTTTCATCAGATCGCATCCTAATTGAAGAGAAAATATTAAGAGAAATCATCAGTACAACTGTGTCTGGTCTTGTCATTCAAACAGCAGTCCTGTTTTACAAACTGCTCACACAATCTTGGCTCCCAAACTGTGTTTAAGATTATTGTGTTTTGGCTCAAGTCAATCACAAAAATCTTGAAGGTATTTGCTGTCTACTTCTGTCCTTTTCATTTCTTCTTTTCATCATGGTATTTTAAGCAGCTGTATGCTCTGAATAAAACCTCTAAATAATATCCATGATGATATCTTACAATGGTAACACAAGCCATAGGTATACTTCACTGAGAGTTAAATGTGCTTGATAAAGTGTCAGAAAACATATGCCTCAGGTTCTCTCACG
Organism: Oncorhynchus mykiss; assembly: GCF_057628025.1. Lineage (NCBI taxonomy): Eukaryota > Metazoa > Chordata > Actinopteri > Salmoniformes > Salmonidae > Oncorhynchus > Oncorhynchus mykiss. Next base: position 54,561,544 of record NC_143038.1, on the reverse strand, counting down.
AGAGTAGGGGAGGAGGGAAGGGACCCATATTTGAGTGCGTGCTATTGATTTAATTTCACCCAATTTATTCTAACCAGAGAGGAGCTGACGTCAGTATCAGCAGCCCTACAAGGAGCCTCACTGGAAAATACTTACCCTGCCTCTGAGATCCTGTTACACTACACAATAACATGAACATTAGGAGTCTTTTTTATTTACAAGTTTGGGACAATTCCAGCTGAATTCCACTCAATTCAGAATTTGTGTGAAATTTGTGTTATTACATTCAGCCGGGAGTAACTTTTGGATGTCAGAGCAGCGGTAACTCACCAGCATTACGACCAGGAATACGACTTTCCCAAATCAGATCTTTTGTTCGTACTCCCCAGGGCAATTTGACTGATTCCAGAGGCTGATCCAAAACACAGCCGACAGAAAAGAGGTACTCGGAGTGGACTTCTAGTTTGACTCAGGAGGCGCACACACCACCCACCACTTCTGAGTATATTACTCGCTATTGTTCAGTCTCTGGGTAATAAAGTTGATAAGCTCAGGGCGAGGATTTCCTTCTAGAGAGACATCTGTTGGGTTCTCCAACTCTCTGTTGGGTTCACCCAACCTGAATACCTTACAATCAAATGCCGACCGTATTACTTCCCAAGAGAATTATCTTCGATTACAGTCATAGCCGTGTATATTCCCCCTCAAGCCAATACCACGACGGCCCTCAAAGCACTTCACTGGACTTTGTGCAAACTGGAAACCACTTATCCTGAGGCTTCATTTATTGTAGCAAGGGAATTTAACAAAGCAAATTTGAGTAAAATGTTACTGAAGTTCTATCAACACATTGACTGTAGTACTCACGCTGCTAAAACACTTGACCACTGCTACTCCAAATTCCAGGATGCCTACAAGGCTCTGCCCCGCCCTCCTTTCGTCAAATCTGATCACGACTACATTTTGCTCCTCCCTCCTCCCAGGAAGTACCCGTGCTAAGGACTATTCAACGCTGGTCTGACCAATCGGAATCCACGCTTCAAGATTGTTTTGTTCAAGCGGACTGGGATATGTTCTGGGTAGCCTCCAAGAACAACATAGACGAATACACTGATACGGAGACTGAGTTTATCAGGAAGTGTATAGGAGATGTGGTACCCACTGTGACTATTTAAACCTACCCTAACCAGAAACCGTGGATAGATGGCACTATTCACGCAAAACTGAAAGCAATTGCATTTAACCATGGCATCGTGACTGGGAATATGGCAGAATACAAACAGTGTAGTTATTCCCTCCGTAAGGCAATCAAACAGCCCAAACGTCGGTATATAGAGACAAAGTGGAGTCGCAATTCGACGGCTCAGAAACAAGACATATGTGGCAGGATCTACAGGCAAACACAGACTACAAAGGGAAAACCAGCCACGTCGCGGACACCGACATCTTGCTTTCCCGGACAAGCTATACACCTTCTTCGCCAACTTTGAGGATAACACAGTGCCACCGACGCGGCCTGCTTTCAAAGACTGTGGGCCCTCCTCTTCCATGGCCGACGTGAGTAAGACATTTAAGTGTGTTAACCCTCGCAAGGCTGCCGGCCCAGACGGCATCCCTAGCCGCATCGTCAGAGCATGTGCAGAACAGCTGGCTGGAGTGTTTACGGACATTCACTCTCCCTATCCCAGTCTGCTGTCCCCACATGCTTCAAGATGTCCACCATTGTTCCTGTACCCAGAAGGCAAAGATAACTGAACACAATGACTACCACTCCATAGCACTCACTTCTTTCACCATGAAGTGCTCTGAGAGACTTGTCAAGGATCATATCACTTCCACCTTACCTGACATCCTAGACCCACTTCAATTTGCTTACCGCCCCAATAGGTCCACAAGAGGAATACCTATGTAAGAATGCTGTTCATTGACGATAGCTCAGCATTCAACACCATAGTACCCTCCAAGCTCATCATTAAGCTCGAGGCCCTGGGTCTGAACCACGCCGTGTGCAACTGGGTCCTGGACTTCCTGATGGGCCGCTCCCAGATGGTGAAGGTAGGAAACACCTCCACTTCGCTGACCCTCAACACTGGGGCCCCACAAGAATGCGTGCTCAGCCCCCTCCTGTACTCCCTGTTCACTCATGACTGCATGGCCACGCACGCCTCCAACTCAATCATCAAGCTTGCAGATTACCAACAATGACGAGACAGCCTACAGGGAGGAGGTGAGGACCCTGTGAGTGTGGTGCCAGGAAAATAACCGCTCACCCAACGTCAACAAAACAAAGGAACTGATCCTGGATTTCAGGAAACAGCAGAGGGAGCACCCCCCTATCCACATCGAAGGGACCGCAGTGGAGAAGGTGGAAAGCTTCAAGTTCCTCGGTGTACACATCAATGACAAACTGAAATGGTCCCCCCACACAGACAGTGTGGTGAAGAAGGCACAACAGCGCCTCTTCAACCTCAGGAGGCTGAAGAAATTTGGCTTAGCATCTAAAACCATCACAAAATTGTACAGATGCACTATTGAAAGGATCCTGTTGGGCTTTATCACCGCCTGGTACGTCAACTGCACTGCCCGTAACCGCAGGGCTCTCAAGAGGGTTGTGCGGTCTGCCCAACACATCACCGGGGGCAAACTACCTGCCCTCCAGGACACCTACAGCACCTGATGTCACAGGAAGACCAAAAAGATCATCAAGAACAACAACCACCTGAGCCACTGCCTGTTCACCCCACTATCAAATAGAAGGCGAGCTCAGTACAGGTGCATCAAAGCTGGAACAAAGAGACTGAAAAACAGCTTCCATCTCAAAGCCATCAGACTGTTAAATAGCCATCACTAGCACATTAGAGGCATCTGCTTGAAATCACTGGCCACTTTAATACTGGAACACTAGTCACGTTAATAATGTTTACATGTTCTGCATTACTCATCTCATATGTGTATATACTGTATTCTATTCATCTGTATCTTAGTCTATGCAGCTCTAACATTCCTCGTCCAAATATGTATATATACTTAATTCCATTCCTTTACTTTAGATTTGTGTATATTGTGTGTATTGTTGTGAAATTGTTAGCTATTACTTGTTAGCTATTACTGCACTGTTGAAGCTAGAAACACAAGCATTTCACTACAATAACATCTGCTAAACACGTGTATGTGACAAATACAATTTATTTGATTAAATAATGGAAGGTTCACAATCCATGGCTGTATCCAAGCTAGTTTTAGCCTAGGTTGAGAGCTAGCTGCTCCAAGCTAGCTTGACTTGCTAGAAAGTAATTAACTAAAACATGTTTTACTATCACCTGAAACAACATGTTCCTGTCTTAAATGTAAATGTAATTTTGCAATCGTCCAGGCTGTACACACTCATGTTTACACATGTTCCATCATGCAGCAATTTTATAATATTTTTATTAAGTATGATACTGTATCTCTATAATAGCATGCTTAATCCACAGTGTTGACTGAAACATATGGTTTGTCCATAAGTTAATTGGAAAACGGTATTTTCCAGAGTTGCATGCAGTGCTAGTTTGGGGAAACAAATGTGTGGAAAGAGAATGTGAAAACAGTAATTAGACCATTATCTGTGGTAGAGCATCCTCATGTAATGCACAGCGCTCTCCTGTGGTCTCCATCCAAACTGAACCAGATAGTCTGGATGAATTAAAGGATGGGTAGACTAGTTTATTTTGCAACAGGAAGCCTTAAACAAAAGGCACACATCAAAATTCAACCATGCTTCCCATCAAGAGTCAAAATACAACATAGAATTCTGGAAATCCAAGCTCAGCGTGACTTTGGGAGAAATTTGAACACAGTAATGTAGCACGTTTTAATATGGTAACCTACTGTTTGAACACAGCTAGACAAACCTCTGATAGATAATACTCTCAAAGGGTAGTGGGCCAAAAAGCATCACTTAACAGTGTATCTCAGTGGATCTCCTCGGAGATAAGCATAATGGACTGACTACAGCCTAATGAAATGGAAATGATCTAATTATGTTTAAGGATATTCATCTGTTGCTCATTTGTAATCCAATTCTGGTGTAAAATGATTTTGTTCTTGTAGAGCTTTTAATATAATATGAAGGACTACGAGCATATAACCAATACAGTGGGTGCAAGACATTGGACAGTTTTATCAGAACAATTTCTAGAGCTGGACTGAGCATATGGTCATTCTGTAACAGAAACATATCTTCCAGTCTCTAAAACCACACCAGAGCTCCTGTGGAAGATTAGGCGGCCAGTGTAATAGAAACATATCTTCCAGTCTCTTCTAAAACCACACCAGAGCTCCCGTGGAAGATTAGGCGGCCAGTGTAATAGAAACATATCTTCCAGTCTCTTCTAAAACCACACCAGAGCTCCTGTGGAAGATTAGGCGGCCAGTGTAATAGAAACATATCTTCCAGTCTCTTCTAAAACCACACCAGAGCTCCTGTGGAAGATTAGGCGGCCAGTGTAACAGAAACATATCTTCCAGTCTCTAAAACCACACCAGAGCTCCTGTGGAAGATTAGGCGGCCAGTGTAATAGAAACATATCTTCCAGTCTCTTCTAAAACCACACCAGAGCTCCTGTGGAAGATTAGGCGGCCAGTGTAACAGAAACATATCTTCCAGTCTCTTCTAAAACCACACCAGAGCTCCTGTGGAAGATTAGGCGGCCAGTGTAATAGAAACATATCTTCCAGTCTCTTCTAAAACCACACCAGAGCTCCTGTGGAAGATTAGGCGGCCAGTGTAATAGAAACATATCTTCCAGTCTCTTCTAAAACCACACCAGAGCTCCTGTGGAAGATTAGGCGGCCAGTGTAACAGAAATGTATTTTTTGTGACTTTTTCTAGCATGCCTCGAGAAACATAGTCAACATGTTTATGCTTCTGCCATTTTAATTCAATATAATCATATGCTGGTTTATTGAAACGTCCTCCCTCTTGATTTGAACACCGACAGAAGTATTTGGGGAGAGCCATAGCATTAAAATGCAGTTAGACGGTTGGTATGTACTTTTTATAAACTAGAATTGTTTTCCTGCGGTTTTCAAATAATTCTCAATTTGAACCCTAAGAATAACAAAATTACAGGGTGTGTAATTTTGAAACAGAAACCAGATCCCAGTCCTGTACTGCTAGGTTTTGATGGGAAGATAGTGGTTTCCAGGTCAAAGGGCAGCTGCAATAATCATGATTGTTTCCTTAAATACATTAACAGTGGAGGGTATTTACTCCTCAAAAAGCACAAAAATATGATTTCGACACCCACCATCTCAGATTGTAATGTATTCCCTGTAAATCTGGTGATGTTTTTCTCCCTCTGTTCAGAGAAATTTGTAATTGAAGTCGCTTGCATTATTTACCTTCAAGTAGTGTGAAAGTACCAGGTTTTGACCACTAGGTGCCGCTGTCCCTGCTATACCGCCACACTCTTATCCATTTGATGGTCTCTTGTGTTTATTAAATAGATCACAGCATTTTGCTTTGCAACTTTGGGTAGAAAACCAATAGATTGGTCTCATTATGAAAATAAATTGTGTGGTCATCCTCACAATTTAAGCCAAGCCTCCATGAAAGCAATTCAGTTTGTCCAAATAGCAATCTAACGCTTCAACCCAACTCGAGTTGTATAGTCCACTCTTTGAGAGGGCTATCCCTATGGTGCAATTCTCATATGAAGACTTTTCCTACAAGCCCAAATCTTTGTTGGAGAAAAGGACTAAAATGTCATGACAACCCCAATAAAATAATGAATTACATGGCAGTCTTCTCTTTTTTAATAAAATTGTCAGGAAACATATCTATATGCATTGTGATTAGTGACATTAACCATTAAACGCAACCCAATACCATTACAATTGCAAAACACTATACAGTGTGTGTTTCGGACTTTTACCATTGAAGCCCATTAGAGACCATAACATTGAAACTAGTATAACTGCTGTAGCCTAATGGTTTTCTTGCTCACCAGGAATAGTCTAACAGTAACTAATCCAGATATTTTTTGAAGGGAATAAACCACACAAAGGGGCCATTTCCTGGACACAGATCAGGCATAAAAAGAAGACGAATAAATTGATTTGCTTTCATGGGAGGACTAGCTTGAATTGCGAGGATAACACATAGGTTATCCTGACAAAACCTGGTACTTTCACACTACTTTATGGTAAATAATGCAAGCAACTTCAATTACAAATGTCTCTGTACAGGGGAAACACATCACAAGATTCACAGGGAATACATTACATAATATGGAGAAGCAATATTCCAAGCCACAGCTTCATACTACTTGTCAAACAGATACTGGATACTGGTTTACATTTTAGTCATTTAGCAGATGCTCTATTCCAGAGTGCTTTAGAGAAGTAGTTAAGGTTAAGTGCCTTGCTCAATGGCTCATCGGCAGATTTTTCACCTAGTTGGCTCAGGGATTTCAAACCAGTAACCTTTCGGCTACTGGCCCAATGCTCTTAACCGCTAGGCTACCTGCCGCTCTGGTTGTTACGGGATTGGCATGGGGTGTGGCGGGTCAGTGGGTGGCTTTTGACCATTTTTAGGATCCTCAAGTCTTACTCATTGGCAGGAAAAAGTTTGATCCAAATTGGATGTAGGGTGCTATATTTATTTAATCTTATCTGTAACCTATGTGTGCTTCTACAGCCATATATCCATGTGGTCTGGGAAGGAAAGTTTTAATTTATTAGTAATCTAGTAATTGGGGAATGTCAGAGTTGTGTCTTGTCAATGGCAAATGCTTTCCATACTCATAAAGAGTTGCTCAGATGGTAAAAATGCTTCTTCTTGTGCTGAAACACTTGGAAGTCATGCATACGTTTCCTTACTATTAATACTACTACTGATTTTATAATACATTCATAATCATGAGAAATTAGTCTGAGAATGTACAGATTTTAATTGATATTGGTTTTGAAGAGAGCAGATACCAATTGCTACTTTAAGACACTTCGGGGAAAAATAGTATGGCAGCCACAAGTCCTGGAAAAAAGCAGAGGTTCTCCCTGTTCATCCCCATCCTTTCTCCCTCGCCCTCCCTCTACCCCGCCCTTCCTCTCCCACGCCCTCCTTCCCTCTCTCCTGCCATCCCTCCCTCTCTCCCGCCCTCCCTTCCTTTCCTTCCTCTCCCTGCCCTCCCTCCAAATCCCCCACCCTCATCTCTTCCTTCCTCACTCCCTCCCTATCTGCTGCTCTCCGCCCCTGCCCTCCCTCTCCCCTGCCCTCCCTCCCTCACCCTCCCTTTCCTTCCTCTCCCTGCCCTCCCTCCACATCTCCCACCCTCCATCTCTTCCTCCCTCACTCTCTCCCTATCTGCTGCCCTCCCTCTCCCCACCGTTGCTCTCCACCCCCGCCCTCCCTTTCCCCAACGCTCCCTCTCCCCCGTCCTCCCTCTCCCTCCACCCCCCTCCCTCTTTTCTGTCCTCTCTCCTGTTCTGGCTGCTCTGTGGGCCAACCTCCCTGCCAGTGGTTAGTATCACAGATGGAGATTAGGAACACCCTGGTTGGCCATTGTCCTTTGCCAGGGAGTCCCAATAGGACCCACTGAACACGATAGCGTAATAAGAGAGAAAAAAAAATTCACTCCTTTATCAGCTGCAGTAGCTTCCGTTGAGGTCACTGCCTCATGTCATTTAGCTGCGCCTCCCCCCTACCCTCGTCATCTAGACAATCCGGTCATGAAGTTTAGAGGATGGGGGAATGGTGAAGGAAAATAGAAGCTTTGAAAATCCCTTGAAACTTGTTAAGTATGAATTGTTGAAATACCTATTTTCTTTTACCCAGGGTCTCTTAACCCAGACACACTGCTGGGACAGACCAATGATTTAGGTTAAAGAAAATACTTAATGTTTAAAATATTAAGAGATGTTACGTTTGATGTGCTGAAAAATAACACTTTTGTTGAAATAATACTCTCCAGAATGACAAAATACATTGAATGTGTTGAAGAATATATGAATCCATTCCTTCCTGTCTTTTTTACAGAGCATGTTGAAAACGGAACAGTTGCAGATGGAGAATTTCGGGAAACCGCAGGGCCAAAAGGGATCCCTCTCAGTCTGCGCACAGCTGTGTGTTTGGTTCACAAACTACAAAGGCAGTCCGTGGTCAGTGCTCCCTCGTGAAAGGAGCTAAAAACAAAGTGTGAGCACTACAGGACGTACAATAGACTCCAAAAAAGAAGAGGGAAATGTCTGCAACAAACAGAGAGAAAGTCTTGATTTTGTTTCTATAATATCTGTATTGTTTTTACGATAGGTAACACAGTAGACAGAAGTGTTTACAGCAAATAAACGTGGATTTAAAGGAACTATATGTTGCAGCAATGTATTTTATCCACTCTGCTTTGAGTTCAAAGGGGCAGACTGGATTGCTCATTTTCCACCAACAATGGCCTGGTTGAGGTGTTCCATTCTCAGAGCTAGGCATGGTGGAAGCCCAACTGTGGAACACAGATTTGTCATTTGCCTCCCTGACAACAAGCCAATCGATATTTGACCACCAATAGTTGACTGTGGTATTTCTCCCTTGTCTAATGTCTGATAATTACCCATCTGACTCACATTTATGTGAACTATTTAGGTATTATGGAAACATTCACGTTAAAAAGAATGCCCAGGCAATTACTGTCAGTGTCGTTTTTCACCACCCCTAATTCACCCCAATCACCTGCCCTTTAAAGAGACCAGTACTTTTGTATATTTTTTTGCCAATAGTTCTGAAAGTAGCCCTCACGAACCAAAAGTGGTCCCCGAAATTTGCGCACTGTCACACGTGCAGATATGTGACCCACCACCTGGATTCGGTCCCATGTAGCAAAATTAAAAACAGTGTTTTGTACATTGGATGAAATTGGAGACTCTGAGCTAGAAAATGGTATTTCATACACTGCAGTTGAGATACAATGGGAAAGTAATTCTGTTTGAAAGTTGATAAACTTGTAACCCCACTTGAGAAAATGGCCCTAGAATGTTTTGGTACACCTACCGGAGAGCTCTTTGTCTACATCCATGCAGCATCGTTCACACCCTCCTAAGCCTTAACCCCACCTATCTCTTTAAGGATTCACATGTGAGGCCATGCGCTAAACAGAGTGAGTTGTGTAGTAAACAACCAAATATTTCAAGAATAATTGGTAAAAGTAGTAGCCTACAATAAGGAAAAACTCAAGGTAAAAAATACACTTTATCTAGTCCTTGGCCTATATACTAATCTGACTTTGATGCAGGTCATGTTGTTCTTCACATTTATTTTATAAGTTCATTTGTCACATGCACAGGATAAAGAAGGTGTAAACGGTACAGTGAAATGGTTACTTGCATATTTGCATAACAGAAATATCAAAAACAGAAAAAGTGTCCAGATAAATATATTTAATAATTATTAGATAACGCTTACCCAGACACACTTATCTAAATTGATGGGTCTATGAATTTGCAGGTAGCTAAAGCTAACCAACTAGGTTCAATGTTAGCTAGCTAACATTAGGCTATAACTATCAATGCAAATGCATTTCTGATTTGAATAATATTACTACACCGATCATACACGTAATGTTAGCTAGCGAGCCAGTAAGCTAATGTTTGCTAGGTAGCTAATAGTACGCTTTTACTTGCTATGAAAACGAGTTTCTGACAAAAGTAGAAAATTATATTTGAAAAGCTAACTGACTTACCCGTACACATGAACGCTTCACAGCAGATTGGAACCATTTAACTCAATTTTGTTTGTAGCTAAATCTTGTTTGGCCAGCGTTGTCAAGTCACTCCAGTTCACAATGACTGTGGCGTGTGCAGAAAGTAGCCCATCACCACCTTTTCCAACTGATCTGTCGATAGCGCCTGTTAAATTGTGGGCATCAATGTTGAGAAAGGTAGCGAAACCTTTCTAGTTATCGATGGCTAACGTTATATCATTCAAAAAAGCCACAGTAGAAAGGATTATCAACACATATGGAGCAGCTCACATTATAAACAGAAGCATGCTAAATGGCAGACCAATCCAAACTCCTCTCCCAGCATGTCCAGGCCATCCATCATCTCAGCCAATCATGGCTAGCGGGAAGGTTCCTGACTTTTTCCATGGCTAAACCAACTAGGCTCGTAATTTTACAATTTTATTCGTATTTACAGATGGAATACAAGTTTGTTATTAAGGCACATGAAAGTTCACACAGAACAAATGTCTGCACGAAAACACGTACAAAAAAATATATATAATAAAGACGTTCAAATGTCTCTCCTGTAAACTAGTGACTTGCAACATACGCCTAGCTTCCTGAAACGGGTGACATATGTGCACCACGTCATTGCTCTCTCTCTCACTCTGTTGTGCGTGAATGATGTGCCTCTTGCTAGCTGTCACTGACCGACTCAAATCAGCCTTATGTAGCAAAATTAGAAATTGTGTTTTTTACATTGTATAAAAGTAGAGACTCAGAGCAACAAAATGGTATATCATACACTGCATTTGAGGAACAATTGGAAAGTAATTTTGCTTTTAAAGTTGATGAACTTGTAAACTCACTTTTGAGAAAATGGCCTTTGAATGTTTTGGTACCTACTGGAGAGCTCTCCTTTGTCTACAACCATTCAGCATTGTTCACATCCTCTTAAGCCAACCCCACCCATATCTTTAAGGATTCACATGTGAGGTCATGTGCTAAACAGTGAGTAGTGTAGTAAAGATTAAAACTAAAAGTGGTAAAAGTAGTAGCTTATAATAAGGACAAATTCCACATAAACAGAAAGTGTCCAGATAAAAATATTAGATGAAGCTTACCCAGACACACTTGTCTAAATTGATGGGCCATGTGAAAGAAATGCTATAGCCCCAGCCACATCCAGTGGTGGCATAGGTACTACATTGTGATACTTGAGTAAAAGTAAAGATACCTTAATAGAAAAGGACTCAAGTAAACATCATCCAGTAAAATACTACTTGAGTAAAAGTATTTGGTTTTAAAAATACTTAAGTATCGGCCTCCCGGGTGGCGCAGTGGTTAAGGGCGCTGTACTGCAGCGCCAGCTGTGCCATCAGAGTCCTGGGTTCGCGCCCAGGCTCTGTCGTAACCGGCCGCGACCGGGAGTTGTGAATAATATAAATAGTCAAGTAAAATACTTTAGTAGTACTTTAAAGTAGTTTTACACCACTGGCCACATCTTGCTAATTGGGTGGGTCTCTACAGAAGGTGTAAACAGTACAGACAAATGGTTACTTGCATAGTAGCAATACCAGAAATAGATCATGTCAACATAAATAAAATATACAGTATGTACAAGAGCAGTAACGATATCAGTGATAGATGAGGTATGCATACAATCAGGGGTAAAGTGGCTGAGCAGCAGGAGAAAAAAAAATAGTAGCAGCAACGTATGTTAGGATAGAGTCAATTGAATAGAGGCACTATAGGAAATAACAACAACAAAAAATTCACCTCCCAAGTTTAGATATGAATAATCTCGTACAATGCAATGAAAATGATTTTCACCTGAAGTGCTGGTACTGCTTGATCTGTGGCAGCGGTCTGAAGTACAGAGTCAGGTGTTGTTGCCAGCCATAGCTTTCCACCAGCACCGTACCATCATCCAGTCCAACCAGCAGTGGGATGTTGACCCTTGTCAAAGTGCTGTCCTTCACATGATGACTGCGCTGCTGCCTTTTCTGTATGACATGCCTTCATCAATCAAGTAGTCGACTTGTTGTGGTATTCCTTCACAGCAGACACCAAACAAGCCACACTTCCGAGGAGTTAAAAGTAGATGGGACCTGGCTGCATAGGGTCAGAAGGATAGTGCACCTGCAAACAACAAAAGAACATTAAGAAATTACAATTAATTATCTCAGTCAGTCTGTCTTTACACAGCTCAGGGAAAGGTATTTGCCTGCCTCCCATATATTTACTTTTTTTTGTGTCTATCTATCCATCTATGTCCTTAAATCAGTATAAAGGAGGAAATGTTGCTTAGTTGTTGAGCAAACCCAGAGACAACTGCAAGTCTTGACAGGTGGTCTTGCAGTCAGCAACCATCTTCTGGTAGACAGATCGCTCACTGAACAAGCAGGAGATGCTGCTCTTGCTTCTTCAGCTTGGCTGACTTAACAGCTTCTGGCATATGATCAGGTCTTCAGATCTGCCAGTTGTTCCCCTGGCACTGCCAGCACAGGTCTGTCCTGGGCTTAGTGCTTGAGCTGTGGCGCAGCAATTTTCGCCACAGATTCCTGAAGGAAGACAGCCCGACTACACGTACATCAGGAAAATACCGAAACAATGTGAGATCAATAAAAGTAGTGCCAATCATGTGGATGTCAATTAAATAATCAAAACATGTTTATGCTTTACATTACAAGGAATCAGGGACAACACTAGCTGATACGCCACACTGCTGCTTTTGCCACATGGGATGGCAGTAGCTTGCCACCAAAGTGTTTGTGTAACGGGTGTCGTCCTGTTAATACTATTGCATGATCCTCTGCGTAGTTGTTGATAAAGTTCACCACACGCTGCAAGTCCTCATGCTTCAGGTGTAACCTGTGCTTGCTTGGGCCAGCTCTCTTTTTGATGGGAGGCATTAGACCATTCACCTTGTGCGACTGGTGGAGGAGAGTCAGGTGTGTTCTACTGTTGCTGAAAGACTAATTCCAGGTACAAATATTTTAGCATTATTATAAAATAGATGCGAAATGCCATTCTGAGAAATCACTACACACAGTTCATACACGTAATGTTAGCTAGCAAGCCAGCCATCTAATGTCAGCTAGCTAGCTAACAGCTAGCTTTAACTTGGGGTATTTTGTTTAGACATGTTGCTACCTAGCCAGCTAAACAATTAACCATAATCCCAATCCATAGAGTACTAGCATAGAAACCGATTGGCATAGCTAGCTAAAGTTAACCAAATAGGTTCAATGTTGCTAGTTAGCTAGCTAACGTTAGGCTATAACTAGCAATGCGAAATGGCATTCTGAGAAAACATCCCTAACGTTACACAGTTCATACACGTAAGTTATTGTTAGCTAGCAAGTAAATCAGTTAGCTAGCTAAACAAGGAACTATAATCCCAATCCATAGAGTACTAGCAATACAAACAGATTGTGAAAGCTAGCTAAAGTTAACCAAATAGGTTCAATGTTAGTTAGCAAGCCAGCCATCGAACTTCAGCTAGCTAGCTAACAGCAAGCTTAAACTTGAAATTAAAATATAGACAAAATTAGAAACGTATAATATCTGAATCTGTAGCTAGACTCTTACCCATATACATGGATGAAAGCTTCACAGCAGACTGCAACCCCTTTCATTAAATAAGACATCCTGTGTTGTTTTCATTTAGTTTGTACAGACATTCCACTGATTTCAAAACTCGGTCAACTTCTTCCATGACAACACTGTTGATTTCCGTTTCTTCCCTATCAATGGCATCAGAAGACAATGTCTTCTTCAATTAAAATGTTTTTCATCAGAGATCGTCCTCCACAACTTTTTCCCACTAACCTTTGTCGAATGGCGCCTGAAATTCAGGGCAGCAATGTTATTGTAAGCGATAGCAACATATTTGCTATAAGTTATATTCTTAGAAAAAAAAAAACTGCAGTAGAAAGGGTTATCTACGCATAACGAGCAGCTCAGTTTATAGACACAAGATGCTACACTGCAGACCAATCTGAAACTCATCTCTCAGAATGTCCAGCCCACTCATTATCTTAGCCAATCATGGCTAGTGGGAAGGTTCCTCCCTTTTTCTTTGGCTAAACCAAGTAGGCTCATAATTGAACAATTTTATTCGTATTTACAGATGGCATAAAAGTTTGATATTAAGGCACATGAAAGTTCACATGTTCAAAAAGGCATGTCTGCCCCCCTCCAAAAAAAGGCATTTCGATAAAAATAAAAAAAAATAAAATAAAAAAAAACAGTAACAGCAGCGTACGTTATGAGTCAATTGAGTTAGTGCAAAAAGGGTCAATGCAGATAGTTACATAGTTAACCAATAGCTATCCAGACAAACTATTTAGTCTTATGGCTTGGGGGGGGGGGCTGTTCAGTGTCCTCTAAGTCCCGAACTTGGTGCATCGGTACTGCTTGCCGTGCTGTAACAGTCGATGAGTTGTGTGGCTCGAGTCTGACAATTTTTAGGGCCTTCTTTTGACCCAGCCTGGTATAGATGTCCTAGGGATGTACTGGGCCGTACGCACTTTACGCACCTTGTGGTTGGATGCTAAGCAGTTGCCATACCAAGCGGTGATGCAGCCAGTGAAGATGATCTAAATGGTGCAGTGATATAACTTTGAGGATCTGAAGGCCGGTGCCAAATCTTTTCAGCCTCCTGAGATGGAAGAGGTGTTGTCATGCCCTATTCACCACTGTGTTGGTGAGTGGACCATCATAATTCCTTAGTGATGAGGACGCAGAGGAACTTGAAGCTCTCAACCTGTTCCACTACAGGCCCGTCGATGTGGATGGGCGCGTGCCCGATCCTCTGTTTCCTGTGATCCATGATCAGCTCCTTTGTCTTGCTGACGTTGAAGGAGAGGTTGTTGTCCTGGCACCACACTGCCAGGTCTCTGTCCTCCACCCTGTAGGCTGTCTCGTTGTCGGTGATCAGGCCTACCACCGGCATGTCATCTGCAAACTTAATGATGGTGTTGGAGTCGTGAGCGACCGCACAGTCGTGGTTGAACAGGGAGTACAGGTGGGGACGAAGCACACACCCCTGAGGGGCCTCCGTGTCGAAAGGTCGGTGTGGCGGATGTGGTGTTGCCTACCCTCACCACCTGGGGTGGCCCGTCAGGAAGTCCAGGATCCAGTTACAGAGGGAGGTGTTTAATCCCAGGGTCCTTATCTTAGTGATAGCTTGGAGGGCACTATTGTGTGGAATGCTGAGTTGTAGTCGATTAATAGCATTCTCACGTAGGTGTTCCTTTTGTCAAGGTGAGAAAGGGCAGTGTGGAGTGCAATAGAGATTGAGTCATCTGTGGATCTGTTGGGGCGGTATGCGATTTGGAGTGGTCCAGGGTGGCTGGGATGATGGTGTTGATGTGAGCCAGGACCAGCCTTTCAAAGAATTCCATAGCTACAGATGTGAGTGCTATGGGGTGATAGTAATTTCACAGGTTGCTTTGGCGTTTTTGGGCACAGGGACTATGGTGGTCTGCTTGCAACATGTAGGTATTAAAGACTGCGTCAGAGAGAGGTTGAAAATGTCAGTGAAGACACTTGCCAGCTTGAGGTGTGGAAAGATACACTATAAGATGTTTGATGATATTTGACTTTACCTTTATTTAACCAAGTAGCCCAGTTGAGAACAAGTTCTCATTTACAACTGCGACCTGGCAAAGCTAAAGCAAATCAGTGTGACAAAAACAGAGTTATGACCATCATGATGGCACAATGTGAAACTGAATCCTGTGGTGACAAAGGAAGAGGGAGTAAATGTGAAAACATTGCAGCTGGGGCGGCAGAGGGCTAATCTCACTGCTTCAGGCTGCTTCGCATACCTTCCCCTTGGGCTAGGAGGGGAACCGAATAAGCCGGCATGAAGCACTAGCTGTATCACTTACACAAACTGGACTTTTCCCAAACCGCTGATCCCAGCTGAGCTGACCATCCAGTGGCCGGACCAGGCACTCTGTAGTATGTAATGGAGTATTTGCCCCCTTTCTGGTTTTCTGTATATTTTTGACCCTGAATGTTATCAGATAAAGGGAACCTGAGTGAACAAATAAATATTTGACAATTATAAAATTAAAATAAAAACTATAAACAAAATTATGCAACACCCAATGCCCCTGTGTGAAAAGTAATTGCTCCCTTACACTCAATAACTGATTGTGCCACCTTTAGCTGCAATGACTGATCAACAACCACAGGAAGCATTTGGTTACAATCTCTCACATTACTGGGTAGGGATTTTGGCCCACTCTTCCATACAGAACGGCTTTAATGCAGCAACATTTTTTTAAATTTTTACAGGAAATGCTCATTTCAGGTCCTGCCACAAAATCCCATTGCGGTTTAGATCTGGACTTTGACTAGGCCATTCCAAAACTTTACATTTGTTGCTTTTCAGCCATTCTGATGTAGACTTGCATGTGTGTTTTGGATCATTGTCTTGCTACGTGACCCAGCTGCGCTCAGCTTCAGCTCACGGACAGACGGCTTGACATTCTCCTGTAGAATTATCTGACAGAGCAGAATTCATGGTTTCTACAATGGCAGCAAAGCATCCCCAAACCAACACATTACCACCATGCTTAACCATTGGTATGAAGTTCCTACTGTGGAATGCAGTGTTCGGTTTTCGCCTGACATAACGTGACCCATTTCGTCCAAAAAGTAGACTCAAGTTTGCCAAAAAGCACCTGGAAGCATCTGGATAATCTTATTTATATTTTTTTTACCCCTTTTTTCTCCCCAATTTCATGGTTTCCAATTGATAGTATTTACAGTCTCATCTCATCGCTGCAACTCCCGTACAGACTCGGGAGAGGCGAAGGTTGAGAGACATGCGTCCTCCTAAACACAACCCAACCAAGCCGCACTGCTTCTTGACACAACGCACATCCAATCCGGAAGCCAGCCGCACCAATGTATCGGAGGAAACACCGTACACTTGGCGACCTGGTCAGTGTGCACTGCGCCCAGCCCGCCACAGGAGTCGCTAACCCGGACGACGTGTGTCGCCCCATGGACCTCCCGGTTGCGGCCGGCTGCGACAGAGCCTGGGCTCAAACCCAGAATCTCCGATGGCACAGCTAGCACTGCGCTGCAATGCCTTAGACCACTGCGCCACCTGGGAGGCCTGCATCTGAATGATCGTCAAGACTCCTGGAAGATTGTTTTATGGACAGATTAGTTGAAAGTGGAACTTTTTTGTTTTTAAACTTTTTTTCAATTAAATTAACAAGGGGGCAAATACTTTTTCACACAGGGGCATTGGGTGTTGTATAACTGTTTACATTTTTGATTTTTATAAGTGTCAAATGTTTGTTATTTGTTCGCTTGGGTCCCTTTATCTATATTAGGGTTTGGTTGAAGATCTGATAACATTCAGTGTCAAAAATATACAGAAACACAGAAAACCAGAACGGGGGCAAATATGATTTCACTGCGCTATATATAAAAAAATTACTTATGAAACAGAGAAGGACTTTTTCAGTTATGGTGTCTTCCATAACTTCAAAGTTTTGGAAAACGGCTAAGATAAAATGATTTAGAATGACATCCTATTGTAGGATAACTAACCCTAACCCCTAGCCTAGCTTAATGTTAGCCACTGAGCTAGCGTTAGCCACCATAATATAAAATTCCTCCACAACGATGTTAGAGACTGGTACGGAAACTGTACCACCCGCAACTGTAGGGCTCTCCAGAGGGTGGTGCGGTCTGCCCAATGCATCACTGGGGGCACACTGCTTGCCCTCCAGGACACCTACAGCATCCAATGTCACAGGAAGACCAAAAAGATCATCAAGAACAACAACCACCTGAGCCACTGCCTGTTCACCCCGCTATCATCCAGAAGGCAAGGTCAGTGCAGTGCATCAAAGCTGGGACCAAGACACTGAAAACAAGCTTCCATCTCAAGGCCATCAGACTGTTACCACCCGGTTACTCAACCCTGCATCTTAGAGGCTGCTGCCCTATGTACATAGAATCACTGGTCACTTTAATAATGGAACACTAGTCACTTTAATAATGTTTACATACTGCTTTACTCATTTCAAATGTATATACTGTATTTTAGTCAATGCCACTCCGACATTGCTCGTCCTAATATTTATATATTTATTTTAGATTTGTGTGTTGTTAGATACTACTGCACTGCTAGAGCTAGGAACACAAGCATTTTGCTACAACCGCAATAGCATCTGCTAAATATGATAACGATCAGTGTAAAAAAAATAATGCAAAAACAGCAAAAATCAGAAAGGGGGCAAATACTTTTTCATGTATGAGTCCATTGCTGTACAGTTCTGTTCCGTTTGTTTCCTTTTATCCCAGGAAAACAAAGAGACTTTAATGAAGGAGGCACTCATGCCCCACCATCCTGTCCACCATAGTAGAATGAGTGTTTCTGGGTATACAGTGCATTTAGAAAGTATTCAGACCCTTTAATTTTTACCTCATTTTGTTATGTTACAGCTTTATTCTAAAATGTATTAAAAAATATGTTTTCCACATCAATCTACACACAGTACCCCATAATGACAAAGCAAAACAGGATCTTAGACATTTTTGCTAATTTCTTTGAATTAAAAAAACAGAAATACCTTATTCACATAAGTATTCAGACTATTTGCTATGGGACTCGAAATTGAACTCAGGTGAAACCCCTTTCCATTGATCATCCTTGATGTTTCTACAACTTGATTGGAGTCCACGTGCGGTAAATGCAATTGATTGGACATGATTTGGAAAGGCACACACCTGTCCATCATTCTTAAATGGAAGAAGTTTGGAATCATCAAGACTCTTCCTAAATCTGGCCGCCGGTCAGCGAGGTGACCAAGAACCCGATGGTCACTCTGACAGAGATCTTCCGCTGTAGAGATGGGAGAACAACCATCTCTGCAGCACTCCACCAATCAGGCCTTTATGGTAGAGTGGCCAGATGGAAGCCACTCCTCAGTAAAAGGCAAATGACAGCCTGCTTTCAGTTTGCCAAAAGGCACCTAAATGACACTCAGACCATGAGAAACACGATTATGTTGTCTGATGAAACCAAGATTGAACTCTGTGGCCTGAATGCCAAGCCTCACATCTGGAGGAAATCTGGCACCATCCCTATCGTGAAGCGCGGTGGTGGCAGCATCATGCTGTGGGGATCTTTTTCAGCGGCAGGGATTGGAAGACTAGTCAGGATCGAGGGAAAGATGAACGAAGCAAAGTACAGAGAGATCCTTGATGAAAACCTGCTCCGGAGTGCTCAGAACATCCGACTGAGGTAAAGAGTCACCTTCCAACAGGACAATTACTCTAAGCACACAGCCAAGACAACACAGGAGTGGCTTCGGGACAAGTCTCTGAATGTCTTTGAGTGGACCAGCCAGATCCCGGACTTGAACCTGATTGAACATCTTTAGAGACCTGAAAATAGCTGTGCAGAGACACACCATCCAACCTGATAGAGCTTGAGAAGATCTGCAGAGAATAATGGAAGAAACTCTCCATATCAAGTGTGCCAAGCTTGTAGTTCTCATACCCAAGAAGCCTTGAGGCTGTAATCACTGCCAAAGGTGCTTCAACAAAGTGCTGAGTAAAGGATCTGAATACTTATGTAAATGTGATATTTCAGTTTATTTTATAAATTATAAACCTGTTTTTCTTTGTCATTATGTGTTACACCCTGATCTGTTTCACCTGTCCTTGTGATTGTCTCCATCCCCTCCAGGTGTCGCTGTCTTCCAGGCTTTGGTAAATTATGTGCTCCGGGACATGCTATTTTGTGTTTGTCTACCTTGACGACATCCTCGTTTTTTCCCGGTCGGCCCAAGAACATTTTCTCCATGTCAGGCAGGTCCTTCAGCGCCTCCTGGAGAACCATTGTTTGTGAAAGCCCTGAAGTGTGAGTTCCACCGCTCTATAATCGCCTTTCTGGGATATGTCATCGCTTAGGGTAATGTCCAGATGGATCCTGGAAAGGTGAAAGCAGTGGTGGTTTGGCCTCAACCTACGTCCAGGGTGCGGTTGCAACGTTTCCTAGGCTTTTGTAACTTCTACCGCCGTTTCATTTGGAGTTACAGCACCTTGGCCCACCTCTCGGCACTCACCTCCCCCAAGGTACCGTTCACATAGTCTCCAGCTGTCGACAAAGCCTTTGTGGACCTGAAGCGTCGGATCACAACAGCACCCATCCTCATCCATCTGGACCCATCTCATCAATTTGTGGTTGAGGTTGATGCTTCTGATGTTGGAGTGGGGGCCATCCTGTCCCAGTGATCTGGCCAGGACAAAAAGCTTAATCCCTGTGCCTTCCTGTCCCATCGTGTCAATCCTCCAGAGAGGAACTACGACGTAGGCAACCGAGAACTCTTGGCAGTCAAGATGGCGTTGGAAGAGTGGAGGCACTGTCTGGAAGGAGCAGAACAGCCATTCTTTGTTTGGACCGACCATACAAATGTGGAATATCTCCATACAGGCAAGTGCCTTAACTCCAGGCAGGCTCAGTGGGCTCGTATTTACTAGATTCAACTTCACCATTTCCTACCGTCCTGGGTCTAAAAATGTGAAGCCTGAAGCTCTCCTGCCTATACAGTTTCTCTGCCACACCCTCAACCTCCGAAACCATTCTACCTACCTCATGCCTTGCAGCCACAGTGGGTTGGGGTATTGAGACCCTGGTTTGCAAGGCACAACGCTCCCGAGCCTGGACCTGAAGGGTGCCCGGCTAACTGGCTGTTTGTCCCTAACTCAGTCCGGTCCCAGGTCCTGGAATGGGCTCATTCCTCCTGGTTAACCTGTCATCCAGGTTCCCGCCATACCATAGCATTCCTCCGACAACATTTCTGGTGGCCCACAATGGTTACTTATGTCTCTGCCTTCATCGCCGCATGCACAGTGTGCGCCCAGAACAAGACTCTATGGAAAGCTCCTTCTGGCCTTCCCTCATCGTCCCTGGTCTCATACCTCTGGACTTTGTCACTGGGCTTCCCCTTCTGATGGCAACACCGTCATTCTGACAGTGGTGGATCGGTTCTCTAAGGCCACTCATTTCATCCCTCTCCCCAAACTTCCTTCTGCCAAGGAAACGGCCCAGCTCATGGTGCAGCGTCTTCCGGATCCATGACCTCCCGGTGGAAATGGTTTCTGACCGGGGTCCTCAATTTTCATATCAGTTTTGGAAGGCATTCTGCACCCTTATTGGGGTGTCGGCCAGCCTATCCTCCGGATTCCATACCCAATCGAACGGCCAGTCGGCGCGAGCTAACCAGGACCTGGAGACCACCCTAAGATGCCTGGTCTCAACCAACCCCACTACCTGGAGCCGTCAACTGGTCTGGGTGGAGTATGCCCGGACCACCCTTCCCTGTTCTGCCACGGGACTCTCCCCTTTTGAGTGATCCATGGGGTATCAGCCTCCTTTCTTGCCAGAACAAGAACCAGTAGTCAACGTACCCTCGGCCCAGATGTTCGTCTGCCGCTGTCGACGTACCTGGAGAAGAGCTCGGGCAGCACTTCTGAAGACCAACTCCAGGTATCGGCAACAAGCGGCCTGCCGCCGGACTCCAGATCCCCGCAACTGCATTGGGAAAGAGGGTATGGCTGTCCACACGGGACCTGCTCCGTCGGGTAGAGTACAAGCACACTGTCCCCTCATTACATTGGTCCATTTCCCATCTTAGAGTCCTTAGTTCCACTGCTGTCTGTCTCTTCTTACCCTGTATCCTCCATATTCATGCTACTTTCCATGTGTCTAGGATTAAGCCCGTGTCTCACCGTTCTTTGTCTTTTGTTTCCAGACCCACATCCCCTCTCCCCGTATCATTGATGGCCATCCGGCTACACGGTAAAACGCCTCCTGGGTGTTTGACCATGGGGCAGGGGTTTCCAATACCTGGGGGAGGTACTGTTACAACCTGATCTGTTTCACCTGTCCTTGTGATTGTCTCCACCCCCTCCAGGTGTCGCTTATTATTCCCTGTGTATTTATCCCTTTGTTTCCTGGCTCTGTGCCAGTTTGTCTTGTATGTTTATCAAGTCAACCAGCATGTTTTCCCGTGCTCCTTTTTCTATTCTCTTTTTGCTAGTCCTCCCAGTTTTGGCCCTTGCCTGTTTTCTAGACTCCATTTCTGCCTGCCTGACCATTCTGCCTTCCCTTTTGCCTGTACACAACCATTTTTTTGCCTACCCTTTTTGGATTATTAATTAACTTCAAAGACTAACCATCTGCCTCCTGTGTCTGCATCTGGATCTCGCCTGGTGCCCTCATTATGGGGTATTGTGTGTAGATTGACGAGGGAAAAAAACAATTTAATCAATTTTAGAGTAAGGCTGTAACATAACAAAATGTGGAAAAAAGTGAAAGGGATGCCTAGCCATCTGACATCGGAGGTACAGGAAATATCCTAAGCCATCCATTCCTAAACAGAAATGTATACAGAAGAGGAGCTGTGGTCAGCATGCCAATGCCTCTGGGAGCGCGGGGGAACGAGAGCACACCACCAATGCAGACATTGTTCCTCCTCACAGCTGTGTTTTCAACTTAAATCCACAAGTCAATACCTCACCAAGGCAGTGGCTGAAACTGGACTGCTGCCTCCAATTCATGCTGTACATATTGCATCACTGGCCTTTCTCTCTATAATAAAGCTTTATTGTTTAAGATATTACAATGTTTTAGGATGGAGTTCTGATGTTTTACTGTGTGATGCTCAAGTTTGTTTCTCACTGAGTATAAATTGAATGCAGGTCTATGAGGGCAGCCAGCTACAGTACAGAGGCAGAGGTAGGATCCTGTACTATATTTCAGATGTGTTGACTTTGTTTGAGTTCAGCCTGAAGTGGTTATAGAGGTGACTGCACTGCACCATGCACAGAGACAATATGGAGGCATTAACACACAACAGACAGTGCATTGTCAGGAAATAACTCACCTCAGCAGTGTGAGATGGCCCTCTGCAAACCCTCCTCGGTTAGCCCGCCACGGTGACAATGTCATTGGGGATGCAGGAATGTTAGATTAGTCTTTTAACAGAGCCAAGAAGCCCTCATACGAAGCCAGCTCCTCTCCTCTCTCCCAGACGGCCGTAGTCCACTCCAACGCCCGCCCAGTCAGCAGAGAAATAACCGTGGCAACCTTGGACCTCTCAGTGGTGGGGGCTCTCATCTAAATAGAGGGAGCACTGGAGTAGGAAGCCACGACATTTAGATGGGGTTCCTTCATATTTACCCGGGAGGGACAAATGGGCATCACTGACCTGGGCGAACTGCTGAATGGACTGATGTGCAGGCTCGACTGGTGGAAGAGGGCATGTTCGAAACGTTGAAGACTGCAAAGAACCTCTTCCATAGCCGACCCCAGTTGCGCCATGCAGCTGGTCGTGGGACTTACAAAGTAAGTATCCTGTTAGTCGACCATCTGTGAGATGTTCGGATTTACTGCTGATTCCATTTGGTGAGGCAATATTCTGTAACGTGGACGCTGGGAAGCAAGTGGCGAGTTTAATAATAAACGGCTCATGGACCTGAACCACGAGTAGCATACACACATGAAACACATAGTCAATATTGCCTGGAGAATGGCAGATAAAGGGGAGGGGAGGTCATCAGTGAAGTGATGGAGTGCAGGTGTACCTAATGATGACGTGCAGGTGCGTGTAATGACGAATGCCAGGACCAGTGGTTAGTAAGACGGCGACTTCGAACGCTGGAGGGGAGGAGCGGGAGTAGACGTGACAGCAGTTAGGTGATGTGGCCTTTAAATCAAATCAAACCAAACTTTGTGTTATTAACACCACTGTGTTTGAATGGTTAAAAAACCTGCAGGGGAATTTTCAGGGGGGATTTTCCTAGATTCAAAAATGAGAAAGTAGCTAGAAGGGCAATTCTTAACATTTAAAATAAGATTTTTTTTTAACCAAAAGTAAAATCTAAAAGGGCACCTTTCTCATAGGAGGGCAAAAGGGCAGGTGCTCAGGAACCCCTAGATCTCTATCTGTGCACGTGTCTGGGACAGGCCAAAATTCTATGCTTTTTGAATATGCCAAGCTGTGCTGTTTATAGTTTAAGAGTTAAATATCTGTGGTTCATCACCTCCATGGAATGAAAAACTGTTTAACATACAAATACTGCATGGTTTTGACCAATAGCATCCTTGTTCTCTTATCAATTCTTCCAGCCAATGAAACAATGATCCCCCACTTTGCATCACTGCATTGTCATCGGACACAAAAAGTGATTGTGCCAAACTTCAGTTTGACTTAATTCTAGTCTTTTTAACTGTAAAGAAATTGCATTAAAGTTACAGCATTAACAGCGGGCCAGGTTCCTGGCAGCCCATGCGGTTGGATGTGATAGTAACATGTTTGGGAGCTTTCACGCTGTCAGTCACAGCCGTCACTTGGTGCCACTCACCCTGCGGGGTTAATACCATAATCACATTATCAGGCCACATTGAATTCAAAAAGTCTGATTTGGGAAAGAGACATTCCTTTGTGAGCAGTAATTCAGCAGATCCAGTGGGCACTCTGAAAGATTAGGCTAAGACATGGTATCCCTGCCCACTTTTTATTTATTTTTATTTCACCTTTATTTAACCAGGTAAGCTAGTTGAGAACAAGTTCTCATTTACAACTGCGACCTGGCCAAGATAAAGCAAAGCAGTGCGTCAGAAACAACACATAGTTACATGGAATAAACAAGCGTACAGTCAATAACACAATAGAGAGGAAAAAAATAAAGTCTATATAAAGTGTGTGCAGATGGCATGAGGAGATATGGCAGTAAATAGGCCATAGTAGAAAAGTAATTACAATTTAGCAGATTAAGTGGTAGAAGTGGAGTGGTAGATGAGCAGATGATGATGAGCAGATGATGGTGTATAAGTAGTGATACTGGTGTGAAAAAGAGCAGCAAAGTAAATAAAAACAATATCGGGAATAGGTAGATAGATTGGGTGGGCTATTTACAGATGGACTATGTACAGCTGCAGCGATCGGTAAGCTGCTCAGATAGCTGATGTTTAAAGTTAGTGAGGGAAATGTAAGTCTCCAGCTTCAGCGATTTTTGCAATTCATTCCAGTCACTGGCAGCAGAGACCTGGAAGGAAAGGCCGGCCAAATGAGGTGTTGGCTTTGGGGATGACCAGTGAGATATACTTGCTGGAGCGCGTGCTACGGGTGGGTGTTGTTATCGTGACCAGTGAGCTGAGATAAGGCGGAGCTTTACCTAGCATGCACTTGTAGATGACCTGGAGCCAGTGGGTCTGGCGACGAATATGTAGCGAGGGCCAGCCGACTAGAGCATACAGGTCTCAGTGGTGGGTGGTATAAGGCGCTTTGGTAACAAAACGGATGGCACTGTGATAGACTGCATCAAATTTGCTGAGTAGAGTATTGGAAGCTATTTTGTAGATGACATCGCTGAAGTCGAGGATCGGTAAGATAGTCAGTTTTACTAGGGTAAGTTTGGGGGTGTGACTGAAGGAGGCTTTGTTGTGAAATAGAAAGCTGATTCTAGATTTGATTTTGGATTGGAGATGTTTGATATGAGTCTGGAAGGAGAGTTTACAGTCTAGCCAGACACCTAGGTATTTGTAGTTGTCCACATTTTCTAGGTCAGAACTGTCCAGAGTAGTGATGCTAGTCGGGCGGGCGGGTGCGGGCAGCAAACGGTTGAAAAGCATGCATTTGGTTTGGCTAGCATTTAAGAGCAGTTGGAGGCCACGGAAGGAGTGTTGTATGGCATTGAAGCTCGTTTGGAGGTCAGTTAGCACAGTGTCCAAAGAAGTGCCAGATGTATACAGAATGGTGTCGTCTGCGTAGAGGTGGATCACGGAATCACCCGCAGCAAGAGCAACATCGTTGATATATATGGAGAAAAGAGTCGGCCCAAGAATTGAACCCTGTGGTACCCCCTAGAGACTGCCAGAGGTCCGGACAACAGGCCCTCCGATTTTACACACTGAACTCTATCTGCGAAGTAGTTGGTGAACCAGGCGAGGCAGTCATTTGAGAAACCAAGGCTATTGAGACTGCCAATAAGAATATGATGATTGATAGAGTCAAAAGGCTTGGCCAGGTCGATGAAGACGGCAGCACAGTACTGTCTTTTATCGATGGTGGTTATGATATTGTTTAGTACCTAGAGCGTGGTTGAGGTGTACCTGTGACCAGCTCGGAAACCAGATTGCACAGTGGAGAAGGTACAGTGGGATTCGAAATTATCAGTGATCTGTTTATTAACTTGGCTTTCAAATACTTTAGAAAGGCAGGGCAGGATGGATATAGGTCTGTAACAGTTTGGGTCTAGAGTGTCACCCCCTTTGAAGAGATTGTCTAGCTGATTTGTACGAGTTCAGGTTTTGCAGCTCTTTCAGAACATCTGTGTTCTGAATTTGGGTAAAGGAGAAGCTGGGGAGGCTCGGGCAAGTAGCTGCGAGGGGTGCGGAGCTGTTGGCCGGGGTTGGGGTAGCCAGGAGGAAAGCATGGCCAGTCGTAGAGAAATGCTTATTGAAATGTTCGATTATCATGGATTTATCAGTGGTGACCTTGTCGCCTAGCCTCAGTGCAGTGGGCAGCTGGGAGGAGGTACTCCTGTTCTCCATGGACTTTACAGTGTCCCAGAACTTTTTGGAGTTAGAGCTACAGGATGCAAATTCCTGACTGACTGTGTGTATTGGTTCCTGACTTCCCTGAACAGTTGGATGTTTTTGTGCTGGTCAAGGGCAGTCACTTCAACAGACTGTCTATGCGGCTACTCTTCCCATCAATGGCTCCCATCCAGTTGACACTATTGAACTCAATGTTGTTTTATAAGACTGTTACGACTGTTACAATTACAAGTCTTGCACAAGGTCAAAAGTGTTCAAGCCATCAACAGTGAAAATGGTTTATGTGCAGCTACACTACATACCGGAAACTTTTTTTCTACTTTCTTCTTACTTTTAAGTGAACACTCTAAGTGTGACATGAGCATTGGTTGGACTTGGAAAGGTCATAATTTCTATTGTGTTTTGTTCCCTCCCATCCAGCGGGGGCCCCGTGCACACTGCTGTGCAACTGTCATCTGCAGTAAGCCTGTCGGTCCCTGGTGGTCCCTGTCGGCCCCTGGCGGTCCCTTTCGGGCCCTGACACAGTGGGGCTGCCAGCGGGACCCAGGCCAGCTTATTCTCCAGGCCTTGACAGCTACAGAATAGAGCCCCTGACCCAGAACACTAAACTATATCTAATATAACAAAGGAGCAGGGCCCAGGCAGCTAGAGCAGCGGGGGAAAAAATAAGCAGGATTTGTGGGTTTAAAGAGAACCCTGTGCCCCTCCAACCGCTCCTGTACTGTACACACCCTGTTTACTGTGATGCTCAGTTCAGGTCTGTGCTGTCTTCATCTTGTTAAGGTCATTCAAGACACACTGGAATTAAAATGATGTATTAGACACTGCACTGACTTCATCTAGTTAAGTTCATTCAAGAGACGATGGAAATAAAATGTCTTAGACACTACAATGCATTTTTAAAGTTTAGAAGCATCACTTCTGTATTATGGAGTTAAATTATTGAGGATAAGAACGATGTGGTCCTCTAAACTACCCGACTTTGACGTATTTTTATTGAACCTTTCTTTAACTAGTCAAGTCAGTCCAAACCCTCCCCTAACCCAGACAGCGCTGAGCCAATTGTGCACCGCCCTATGGTACTCCCGATCACGGCTGGTTGTGAATCATCCCGGGATCAAACCAGGGTCTGTAGTGACACCTCTAGCACTGAGATGTAGTGCCTTAGACCGCTGCGCCACTCGGGAGCTGATCTGGCATGAGAAACAGAACACACAGTGCTCACAACGATAATTCATTTAGGACAAATTATCACACTGTATTTATTTGATTGATTTATTAAGTTTATTTGAGCAGGGCCAATTTTTTGAGCAGGGACAAAAACATTAGTCTCAGTACACTTGAGAGAAGACTTAGCTAGCAGCTAATTCCCATCTGCAGTCCCATGTTTGGCGCCCAATCAAAGGATCAGAGAAAAATAACACTGTTTCTGTTGTATTCCTTTTACTCCTCTTGACATCCAGTGTTTTTTGGAGTAAGGAATCTAAAATAAAGGCTAGAGGAAAGGTGCTGATAACCCCACGCCTCCCAATACTCCCTCTCTCTTTCTCTTACACTCACACTCCTTCTCCAGCTGCCTCATATCAATACACTGGCTTGGGCTGGAAAGGGTGTTAGGTTATCTTTTCAATTCCTCTCACAGCTGAGAGTGATTAGGTCATCGTGTTGTCCTTTTATTAAGCATGGGACAACAAGTGAGAGGGGGAACAGGCCCAGTGCTGCTAACTGATGACATACAGAACTGATACTACTACTTTCCCCGAAGTGGTCTGTCACATCCATTTCGAGTCAAACAGGGTGCTTGGATGTGCTGTCTCCAAACTGCGGTGTTACACCCCTCCCCACCTCCTGTCACCACCACCACACCACAGCTCCACAGTCCACTGTGTCCATGTTATGATGTTATGAAATAATACATGCCCTCTGAAACCTTCAGCAGGAGAATAATGACTCAGTCTTCATTTGCCCTACTGGACATGTAAACAGAGGATTTGGAGAAGTGTTGAGAGGTTTTTGTAAGTTGGAGACTACGCAGCTGGAGGCTTTTTTAGTGTGTTGCACATCCAATCCCACTGGGTACAGATGCAGTTTCAAAACTCTAGCTTTAATTTACATTGGGTAGAGTTGTCAACTAAAGTGAATTCAACATGAAATCAACAACAAATGTCATCATGTCATTAGATTTTAGTTAAAAGTTTTGTGAAAAAAATAAGAAATTCCCTTAAGACTTTTTGCCAATTAAATCAGTTTACCATGTTGATGTAACGTCATCACACATTTTTTGTTGTTGAAATTACATGGTCATTTTTTGATAAATATGAGCTTTAGCATGTTGCTATTTTCGCCAATCCATAGGCAACTTCGATATCTGGGAAGCATTAAAATTTAGGAAAGACCCAATGAGCGCTGCACTACTACTTGGGCAGTGTCCAGACCAGAGGAGGCTGGTGCGAGAAGCTATAGGAGTACGGGCTCATTGTAATGACTGGACCAGAATACATTTAATGTTATCAAACACATCAAACATTTGGAAAGTTTGGAAACCACGTTTGACTCCGTTCCATTCAACTTGGCGGTTCTGAGGAAAGGCCATGTACCATTTTCTCACAGAGAATAATATTATATGAAAAAGTCAATACCCCCAGGTGTGTCACAGTAGTAAAGAGAGACCAGTGTATTTCTCAACAACTGTCCCCTGACAGGATCCCAGCTAGAAAGGACAACGAGGCTACTGAGGTTAGAGCCTTGTGCCTCATACAAAGATGTAATGTAGGCAGCAGCATATAGCCATGTGTCAATGCATATTCTCCTATCAGCCCTATTTGTATAAAACCAACAAACAGAAGAACTGCTAAGCACTGAATACTATGGATGACAAATCACAACGGCAGGTAGCCTAGTAGTTAGAGCATTGGGCCAGTAACCGAAAGGTTGCTAGATCAAATCTCTGAGCTGACAAGGTAAAAATCTGCCCTTCTTCCCCTGAACAAGGCAGTTAACCCAGTGTTACTAGGCTGTCATTGTTAATAAGAATTTGTTCTTAACTGACTTGCCTAGTTAAATAATAGTAAAGAAACAGCACACATGGACCTCGCCCAATAATGAAGACAAGTTCAGTACGCCAAGGAAGTTAGTCATAAGGCGAGGGAGGGGATGTTAAAAGCATAGCAATTATGTTTCTTTGAAACCCCAGGCCAGGATTTAGCCACCATTCAAGCTTTCCAGTCCTTATCGCCTGTCATCAGAACTGGAGGGGAAGTGAAGTTTACACTGTCATGAGGAGGCTGCCCTCTGTATGCTGTCAGATGCCTGTTACTGTCCCTGCACGCCAGGCCAGGCTCCATTGACCTCAGTGACTGTCCACTGACTGTGCATTAAGAATAACTGAACAGCCTCTTCAGAACAGCACAATGACAAAAACAAAATCCTTTTCACATTATCGATCATAATCTGCTGCTGGAAAAACATATGTGTTATGGATTTACACCCCCTGCTATAATGTGGATAAAGAGTTACTTGTCTAACAGAACACAGAGGCTGTTCCTTAATGGAAGCTTCTCAAACATAATCCAGGTACAATCAGGAATTCCCCAGGGTAGCTGTTTAGGCCCCTTGCTTTTTTCAAACTTTACTAACGACATCCCACTGGCTTTGAGTAAGGCCAGTGTGTCTATGTATGCGGATGACTCAACATTATACACGTCAGCTACTACAGCCACTGAAATGACTGCACCACTTAACAAAACGCTGCAGTTAGTTTTGGAATGGGTAGCAAGGAATAAGGTAGTCCTAAATATTTCAAAAACTATAAGCATTGTATTTGGGACAAATCATTCACTAAACGCTAAACCTCAACTATGTCTCATTATGAATAATTTGGAAATTTAGCAAGTTGAGGTGACTAAACTGCTTGAAGTAACCCTGGATTGTGAACTGTCATGCTCAAAAAATATTGATACAACAGTAGCTAAGATGGGGAGAAGTCTGTCCATAATAAAACGCTGCTCAGCCTTCTTAACAACACTATCAACAAGGCAGGTCCTACAGGCCCTAGTTTTGTCAGACCTAGACTACTGTTCAGTAGTGTGGTCAGGTGCCACAAAGAGGGACTTGGGAAAATTGCAGTTGGCTCAGAACAGGGCAGCACGGCTGGCCATTAAAAATACACTAAGAGCTAATATTAATGACATGCATGTCTGTCATGTTGTCTTGTCTCTGTCCTTTCCCTTCACCCTGTCTCCCTCTGCTGGTCGTTGTTATGTTACCTTTTCTCCCCCTCTTTTCCCCAGCTGTGCCTTGTCTCCTCCTAATTACCCATTCACCCCGTTCCCCACCTGTTCCCTTTTTTCCCTCTGATTAGGTCCCTATATCTGTCTCTGTTTCTGCTCCTGTCCTTGTCGGATTCTTGTTTGTTTGTTTGTTTATGTGTCTCATGCCTGAACCAGACTATCATCGTGTGTGCTGCAACCTTGTCCTGTCCTGTCGGAATCTACCTGTCCATCTGAGCCCACGTATGTTCGTCATTAAAGTACTCTGTTTGTTAATTCGCTTTTGGGTCCTCATTCACGCACCATAACAGAAGAATCCGACCAAGAATGGACCCAGCGACTTCGGATCCTCTCCACTCAGCCGTCGAGATCCAGGGAGCGATGCTAGGCAGACACAAGCAGGAATTGTCTGCTGCTCGACATGCCGTTGAGACCCTGGCCACCCAAGTCTCCAACCTCACAGAACAGGTTCACCATCTCCGCCTCGATCCACCGGCCACTTCCAGGGCTTTCGAATCTCCGGAGCCCAGAATCAATAACCCGCCGTGTTACTCTGGGGAGCCCACTGAATGCCGCTCGTTCCTCACCCAGTGTGATATTGTGTTTTCTCTCCAGCCCAACACTTACTCCAGGAGCACTGCTCGTGTCGCCTACGTCATATCTCTCCTTATTGGACGGGCTCGTGAGTGGGGCACGGCAATCTGGGAGGCAAGGGCTGAGTGTATTAACCAGTATCAAGACTTTAAGGAGGAGATGATACGGGTTTTTGATCGATCTGTTTTTGGGGAGGAGGCTTCCAGGGCCCTGTCTTCCCTATGTCAAGGCAATCGATCCATAACAGACTACTCTATTGAGTTTCGCACTCTTGCTGTCTCCAGTGGCTGGAACGAGCCGGCCTTGCTCGCTCGTCTTCTGGAGGGTTTCCGCGCAGAGGTAAAGGATGAGATTCTCTCCCGGGAGGTTCCTTCCAGCGTGGATTCCTTGATTGAACTCGCTATTCGCATTGAGCGACGGGTTGATCTTCGTCACCGAGCTCGTGGAAAGGAGCTCGCGCTCTCCGTCGCCTCCCTCTCCGCATCACTACCATCTTCCTCTGCCGGCTCGGGTGCTGAGCCCATGCAGCTGGGAGGTATCCGCATCTCGACTAAGGAGAGGGAACGGAGAATCACCAACCGCCTCTGTCTCTATTGCGGTTCCGCTGGTCATTTTGCCACTTCATGTCCAGTAAAAGGCCAGAGCTCGTCAGTAAGCGGAGGGCTACTGGTGAGCGCTACTACTCCTGTCTCTCCTTCAAGATCCTGCACTACCTTGTCGGTCCATCTACGCTGGACCGGTTCGTCAGCTTCCTGCAGTGCCTTAATAGACTCTGGGGCGGAGGGCTGTTTTATGGACGAGACCTGGGCTCGGGAACATGACATTCCTCTCAGACAGTTAAAGGAGCCCACGGCCTTGTTCGCCCTGGATGGTAGTCCTCTCCCCAGGATTCAGCGTGAGACGCTACCTTTAACCCTCACTGTTTCTGGTAATCATAGTGAAACCATTTCTTTTTTAATTTTTCGTTCACCTTTTACACCTGTTGTTTTGGGCCATCCCTGGCTAGTTTGTCATAATCCTTCCATTAATTGGTCTAGTAATTCTATCCTCTCCTGGAACGTCTCTTGTCATGTGAAATGTTTAATGTCTGCTATCCCTCCTGTTTCCTCTGTCTCTTCTTCACAGGAGGAGCCTGGTGATTTGACAGGGGTGCCGGAGGAATATCACGATCTGCGCACGGTGTTCAGTCGGTCCAGGGCCACCTCTCTTCCTCCACACCGGTCGTATGATTGTAGTATTGATCTCCTTCCGGGAACCACCCCCCCCCGGGGTAGACTATACTCTCTGTCGGCTCCCGAACGTAAGGCTCTCGAAGATTATTTGTCTGTAGCTCTTGACGCCGGTACCATAGTCCCCTCCTCCTCTCCCGCCGGAGCGGGGTTTTTTTTTGTCAAGAAGAAGGACGGGTCTCTGCGCCCCTGCATAGATTATCGAGGGCTGAATGACATAACAGTGAAGAATCGTTATCCGCTTCCTCTTATGTCTTCAGCCTTCGAGATCCTGCAGGGAGCCAGGTTTTTCACTAAGTTGGACCTTCGTAACGCTTACCATCTCGTGCGCATCAGGGAGGGGGACGAGTGGAAGACGGCGTTTAACACTCCGTTAGGGCACTTTGAATACCGGGTTCTTCCTTTCGGCCTCGCTAACGCTCCAGCTGTCTTTCAGGCATTAGTCAATGATGTCCTGAGAGACATGCTGAACATCTTTGTTTTCGTTTACCTTGACGATATCCTGATTTTTTCACCGTCACTCCAGATTCATGTTCAGCACGTTCGACGTGTCCTCCAGCGCCTTTTAGAGAATTGTCTTTTCGTGAAGGCTGAGAAGTGCACTTTTCATGCCTCCTCCGTCACATTTCTCGGTTCTGTTATTTCCGCTGAAGGCATTAAGATGGATCCCGCTAAGGTCCAAGCTGTCATTGATTGGCCCGTCCCTAAGTCACGCGTCGAGCTGCAGCGCTTTCTCGGCTTCGCGAACTTCTATCGTCGTTTCATCCGTAATTTCGGTCAGGTGGCAGCTCCTCTCACAGCCCTTACTTCTGTCAAGACGTGCTTTAAGTGGTCCGTTTCCGCCCAGGGAGCTTTTGATCTCCTCAAGAATCGTTTTACATCCGCTCCTATCCTTGTTACACCTGACGTCTCTAGACAGTTCGTTGTCGAGGTTGACGCGTCAGAGGTGGGAGTGGGAGCCATCCTTTCTCAGCGCTCCCTCTCTGACGACAAGGTCCACCCATGCGCGTATTTTTCTCATCGCCTGTCGCCGTCGGAACGTAACTATGATGTGGGTAACCGCGAACTGCTCGCCATCCGGTTAGCCCTAGGCGAATGGCGACAGTGGTTGGAGGGGGCGACCGTTCCTTTTGTCGTTTGGACTGACCATAGGAACCTTGAGTACATCCGTTCTGCCAAACGACTTAATGCGCGTCAGGCGCGTTGGGCGCTGTTTTTCGCTCGTTTCGAGTTCGTGATTTCTTATCGTCCGGGCTCTAAGAACACCAAGCCTGATGCTTTGTCTCGTCTCTTCAGTTCTTCAGTAGCCTCCACTGACCCCGAGGGGATTCTCCCTGAGGGGCGTGTTGTCGGGTTGACTGTCTGGGGAATTGAGAGGCAGGTAAAGCAAGCACTCACTCAAACTCCGTCGCCGCGCGCTTGTCCTAGGAACCTTCTTTTCGTTCCCGTTCCTACTCGTCTGGCCGTTCTTCAGTGGGCTCACTCTGCCAAGTTAGCCGGTCACCCTGGCGTTCGGGGTACGCTTGCTTCCATTCGCCAGCGTTTCTGGTGGCCCACCCGGGAGCATGACACGCGTCGTTTCGTGGCTGCTTGTTCGGTCTGCGCGCAGACTAAGTCCGGTAACTCTCCTCCTGCCGGCCGTCTCAGGCCGCTTCCTATTCCCTCTCGACCGTGGTCTCACATCGCCTTAGATTTTGTCACCGGACTGCCTTCGTCAGCGGGGAAGACTGTTATTCTTACGGTTGTCGATAGGTTCTCTAAGGCGGCTCATTTCATTCCCCTTGCTAAGCTTCCTTCTGCTAAAGAGACGGCACAAATCATCATCGAGAATGTTTTCAGAATTCATGGCCTTCCGTCAGACGTCGTTTCGGACAGAGGTCCGCAATTCACGTCTCAATTTTGGAGGGAGTTTTGCCGTTTGATTGGGGCTTCCGTCAGTCTCTCTTCCGGCTTTCACCCCCAGTCTAACGGTCAAGCAGAACGGGCCAATCAGACTATTGGTCGCATCTTACGCAGTCTTTCTTTTCGCAACCCTGCGTCTTGGTCAGAACAGCTCCCCTGGGCAGAATACGCCCACAACTCGCTTCCTTCGTCTGCGACCGGGCTATCTCCTTTTCAGAGTAGCCTCGGGTACCAGCCTCCGTTGTTCTCATCTCAGTTCGCCGAGTCCAGCGTCCCCTCCGCTCAGGCTTTTGTCCAACGTTGCGAGCGCACCTGGAAGAGGGTCAGGTCTGCACTTTGCCGTTATAGGGCGCAGACTGTGAGAGCTGCTAATAAGCGTAGAACGAAGAGCCCTAGATATTGTCGCGGTCAGAGAGTTTGGCTCTCCACTCAGAACCTTCCCCTTAAGACGGCTTCTCGCAAGTTGACCCCGCGGTTCATTGGTCCATTCCGTATCTCTCAAATCATTAACCCTGTCGCAGTGCGACTTCTTCTGCCGCGATATCTTCGTCGCGTCCACCCGGTCTTCCATGTCTCCTGTGTCAAGCCCGTTCTTCGCGCCCCCGCTCGTCTTCCCCCCCCCCCCCCCATCCTTGTCGAGGGCGCACCCATCTACAGGGTCCGCAGGATTTTGGACATGCGTCCTCGGGGCCGTGGTCACCAGTACCTTGTTGATTGGGAGGGGTACGGTCCGGAGGAGAGGAGTTGGGTTCCCTCTCGGGACGTGCTGGACCGTGCGCTGATCGATGATTTCCTCCGTTGCCGCCAG
This sequence comes from Oncorhynchus mykiss, assembly GCF_057628025.1. NCBI lineage: Eukaryota > Metazoa > Chordata > Actinopteri > Salmoniformes > Salmonidae > Oncorhynchus > Oncorhynchus mykiss. The sequence continues at coordinate 54,526,460 of NC_143038.1, read as the reverse complement.
GCTTCCTCCTCGAGTGCGCCAGGAGGCGCTCGGTGAGTGGGGGGGTACTGTCATGTTGTCTTGTCTCTGTCCTTTCCCTTCACCCTGTCTCCCTCTGCTGGTCGTTGTTATGTTACCTTTTCTCCCCCTCTTTTCCCCAGCTGTGCCTTGTCTCCTCCTAATTACCCATTCACCCCGTTCCCCACCTGTTCCCTTTTTTCCCTCTGATTAGGTCCCTATATCTGTCTCTGTTTCTGCTCCTGTCCTTGTCGGATTCTTGTTTGTTTGTTTGTTTATGTGTCTCATGCCTGAACCAGACTATCATCGTGTGTGCTGCAACCTTGTCCTGTCCTGTCGGAATCTACCTGTCCATCTGAGCCCACGTATGTTCGTCATTAAAGTACTCTGTTTGTTAATTCGCTTTTGGGTCCTCATTCACGCACCATAACAATGTCAATCTCTCATGGCTCAAAGTGGAAGAGAGATTGACTTCATCATCACTTGTTTTTGTAAGAGGTGTTGACAAGCTGAATGTACCGAGCTGTCTGTTTAAAATACTAGCACACCGCTCAGACACTAGTGCATATCCCACAAGGTCTCTTCACAGTCCTCAATTCCAGAACAGACTATGTGAGGTGCACAGTACTACTTCATGGAACTCTATTCCACATCAGGTAACTGAATCAGTAGAATCAGCATCAGCTAATGGGGATCCCTAATAAATGCAAATACAAAAACTGCCTACCACCAGGTCAACTGTCAACAACCAAGTCAACTGCCAACCACCAAGTCAACTACTAACCACCAAGTCAACTGTCAACAACCAAGTCAACTGTCAACCGCAAAGTCAACTACCAACCACCAAGTCAACTGCACCACCAACATTGTATTTAAAGCTGAATGTGATGCCTTGTGGCAATATAGATATTTATATCTTCACCAAGACCCCTGTTGTAAAAAGGTTTATGGAGAGTTCTGGGAAAGGGATAATTGTAACTGATGGGTTACATTTAAAGGGGTTAATGTTACTGGATGTAGGATCCACCACTGTACTGGGCCCACAGTGCATTTTAATAATAGTGTGTTTAACTGTCTGTTCATAAGTCCAACACAGCAAGAAGATCTAGAGGGGTCATGGTTCCTGTTTTACTACAGCATGTTTAGAGAGATTGTAAGTATTTTTTTAAATCTGTCGTTAACAACAGCAAAAAAAGAAAAGTCCTCTCACTGTCAACTGCATTTATTTCCAGCAAACTTAACATGTGTAAATATTTGTATGAACATAACAAGATCCAACAACTGAGACATAACCTGAACAAGTTCCACAGACATGTGACTAACAGAAATTGAATAATGTGTCCCTGAACAAAAGGGGGTAGGGTCAAAATCAAAAGTAACAGTCAGTATCTGGTGTGGCCACCAGCTGCATTAAGTACTGCAGTGCATCTCCTCCTAATGGACAGCACCAGATTTGCCAGTTCTTGCTGTGAGATGTTACCCCACTCTTCCACCAAGGCACCTGCAAGTTCCCAGCCATTTCTGGGTGGAATGACCCTAGCCCTCACCCGCCGATCCAACAAGTCCCAGATGTGCTCAATGGGATTGAAATCCGGGCTCTTCACTGGCCATGGCAGAACACTGACATTCCTGTCTTGCAGGAAATCATGCACAGGACGAGCAGTATGGCTGGTGGTATTGTCATGCTGGAGGGTCATATCAGGATGAGCCTGCAGGAAGGGTACCACATGAGGGACGAGGATGTCTTCCCTGTAACGCACAGCGTTGAGATTGCCTGCAATAGCAACAAGCTCAGTCCGATGATGCTGTGACACACCGCCCCAGACTATGACGGACCATCCACCTCCAAATCGATCCCGCTCCATGGTACAGACTTCGGTGTAATGCTCATTCCTTCGACGATAAACGCAAATCCGACCATCAACCCTGGTGAGACAAAACTGCGACTCGTCAGTGAAGAGCACTTTTTGCCAGTCCTGTCTGGTTCAGCGACGGTGGTTTGTTCCCATAGGTGATGTTGTTGCCTGTGATGTCTGGTGAGGACTTGCCTTACAACAGGCCTACAAGCCCTCAGTCCAGCCTTTCTCAGCCTATTTTGCAGACAGTCTGAGCACTGATGGAGTGATTGTGCGTCCCGCAGGTGTGATGTTCGGATGTATCGATCCTGTGCAGGTGTTGTTACACGTGGTCTGCCACTGCGAGGACGATCAGCTGTCCGTCCTATCTTCCTGTAGCGCTATCTTAGGTGTCTCACAGTACGGACATTGCAATTTATTGCCCTGGCCACATCTGCGGTCCTCATGCCTCCTTGCAGCATGCCTAAGGCATGTTCACGCAGATGAGCAGGGACACCGGGCATCTTTCTTTTGGAGTTTTTCAGAGTCAGTAGAATGGTCTCCTTAGGGTCCTTAAGTTTTCAGAACTGTGACCTTAATTGCCTGTTAGCTGTTAGTGTCTTAACGACCGTTCCTCAGGTGCATGTTCATTAATTGTTTATGATTCATTGAACAAGCATGGGAAACAGTGTTTAAATCCTTTACAATGAATCTGTGAAGCTATTTGGATTTTTACGAATTATCTTTGAAAGAAAGTGGCCTGAAAAAGGGATGTTTCTTTTTTTTCTGAGTTTATGTACATGTAAAGGACTTTGGTCCCAGATTGGCTTAACAAAGCATGTATCTAATGTATCTATAGTATCTAATGATGGAAGTTGAGATCTATTGAGTCAGATTATTAAACAGATTTTGTCATCATTTAGAAGACAAGTAATGATTTATAAAAAGAATCAATAGAGGCTTGAACTTGTACAAGCTAGTTGGCTATCATAATTTTGTTTGCCTGTTTTCAATCTAAAAATCCCTTGCTATAATGTGTGTTTTTCTGAGCCTACCACATCCATTTCCTATGGGGCTATTGTTTTAGGTTGTAACGTTCGTCTGAAGAAGTAGACCAAGGTGCAGCGTGGTAAGTGTTCATGATCTTTAATACTCAGAACACCAAACAAAAACAACAAAAGGAATAATGAATGTCACGTTCTGCCGGCTTCACAGAGCTAACAAAAAAACAAGATCCCACAACATAGATGGGAAAACAGGCTACCTAAGTATGATTCTCAATCAGAGACAACGATAGACAGCTGCATCTGATTGGGAACCACACTCGGCCAAAACCAAAGAAATACAAAACATAGAATGCCCACCCCACATCACACCCTGACCTCACCAAATAGAGAAATAAAACGGCTCTCTAAGGTCAGGGTGTGACATAGGTGGGCACCTGCAAACCATGTTAATGGTTCTAATGGTCATGTGTGTTGATTGTACCAAAGAAATGAGCTGTAACGTCCCACCTGCTAACATTTATCACTACCTAAGGTCTCTGAGGAGGAGACCAGTGAAATGCGTACTTCTAGCCCTGGTTTGTGTTGTAACAAGGATATTTAGACTAGTTTTAATCTCAAGAATATGACTGCCTGGTGAAAACGTATTTCTTCATATCCTATTTTATTGACAGAGCCTTCTAGGCTACTTATCTTTCACGTATGATAATGTTGAAGAACAAACTGTGTCTTTGCATAATATGATGATGTGTGTGTGTGTGTGTGTGTGTGTGTGTGTGTGTGTGTGTGTGTGTGTGTGTGTGTGTGTGTGTGTGTGAGCGAGAGAGAGAGAGTTGGGGAAGACATTTAAAGAACTCAATTACTTTCAATTCTAAATGTAAAGATCCCCCAATCCTCATTTGTGAAGACACAGTGAGTGAGGTATAATCTGTAGAATAGCCCGAGTAGGCTTCATGTGGAGTAGCTTGAAGCCCTTTGAGCTTAACTGCGGTGTCTATACAAAGGACCCAATGTAGGCTAATGTCAGGAGGAGGATGTAGCCTAATAAAGTGACTATCATTAACAGTCAATTATGCCATTATAATGTATTTTTAACTCAAATGTTGACATTTCTCATTGCTTATCCAGCTACTACCTTCATGGTTTCTTCATGGAGAACTGCAACACCACCGCCAGCAATCATAATTGAAGATGTTTCTCAAGTAATTGCAGTGATACCACAATAATAAGTCAATTATGTCTGTCAAGTCACTCTCTAAGAAACGGGAGTGGCTTGGTTGAGGGGCGTGCTCCAGTAATGTAGCCTACCTTTTCACTAAACCCGCCCCAACATCGGCAGTCTGGTGCCTGCAGTGTAGCCCACCATAGTTGTCTGTCTGTAGCCTACAACCGGCCCCTCTCTCTGCAGTATGCATGTTCGCCAGGGGATCCGCGAACCGCTCACGACCCAACGCACGTTACCGGTGAGAAACCCCCCAGCAACCAAGAGTCACGCATAATCGATTTGGATGTGGCAGATGCACAAGCACTTGAGAGTTGGAATACGTTGGAAAGCCCGAGTGACCGGAGCAGCTGTGTGCAAGAGGAATACTTGTATTCGGGGGTGCTGCTCTCTACTTAACGTGGACAATCATGCATGTGCTGTTTTGGGGACTAGGGTTTCTGCTATTTCTCCCTGACGGTTTGAATGTAGTGTTATCAACGGAGAAATCGCTATTGAATTCAAGAAAAGGTAAAGTATTTCGACCTGCCCCAAAAACATTTTTACCCTGTGATGTGTTATTTTGTAACCGGCAGATGGAGAATGAATGACTTTTTTCAGGATCAGCAAAGCACATGACTTACAATACATGAATAATGGTCTTATGTTTCTTGAATGGCTTCATTTCACAGGGCAAACGTAATTAACTGATATAACATTATTATTATTATTGTTATTATTTATTATCATTGCTTATGCTATAGCCGTTATACCATGGCTTTCTTCACCAGCTAAAGTGTCCGAGCAGCTTGGCGCATACGAGATTGTAACTCCGGCGCGAGTGAATGAAGCCGGTGACAATTTTCCCACGAGTGTGCACTTCAAAAGGAAACGGCGGAGTGTGCACGATATCCATGGCAACTCCTCTGATCAATGGGACTCTCGAACAATCCAGTACAAAATATCTGCTTTCGGACAGAGCTATCACCTCAACCTGACACTCGAGTCCGGATTTATTGCTCCGCTATACACTGTAACAGTACTTGGAGCACTTACCGATAGTAACATCACAGATTTCACACCGGAGGCGGAGGCGGAGGAGGATACGGAGTATCAGCATTGCTTCTATAAAGGACATGTGAATGCTCAAACGGAGCACACCGCAGTCATCAGTCTCTGCTCTGGGTTGGTGAGTCCAAGCACTTTGAGTTGCCCTCCCTTGATACAGTGTGCTAGAATGTTTCTCAAGTCTGCACTATGATAGGCGCACATGTTGTATGACTAGATATGATACTGTAATGCCAATTGTTTACTATGCAGCTGTTCACATAATAATACTATGGCAACATGAGAACATTTCCCTGGCAACGGAGTGCATTTCTACTTCTGCACAAAGCCTGCCTGTCCAGCTTTGTGGATTTGTGTTCAACATGCAATTGTTGACTGTTAGTGAGAATAAGGCATTATGTTAGCTCTTGTATCCCTGACAATCTAAAACGAGCTGCATAGATAAACAACGTCGAGCATAGAAGTCCCCTCTCTTGTGTTCATCCACTGCATCCATCATTCACCCTGCATGCATGCTTCTCCGGTCGCTGGTGACGTCCTACGCACAATAGTGAAGAGGGAGCGCCAGTGGTGCTGACGTCATCACGATTCAGTCCGACTCCGAACATAAACTCCATGCATGCATGACGTTGTGGAGTCGAAGCAGTGGTGGAAAAAGTACCCATTTGTCATACTTGAGTAAAAGTAAAGATACCTTCATAGAAAATTACTCAAGTAAAAATTAAAGTCACCCAGTAATATACAAATTGAGTAAAAGTCTAAAAGGCCATCATTATAAATAAGAATTTGTTCTTAACTGATTTGCCTAGTTACATAAAGGCTGATTAAAAATGATATATATATATATATATATATATATATATATATATATATATATATATATATATATTGGTTTTAAGTATACCTAAGTATCAAAAGTAAATGTAATTGCCCAAATATACTTAAGTACTAAAGTAAAAGTATACATTATTCAAAATTCCTTATATTAAGCAAACCAGAAGGCACCATTTTCTTTTTGTATTTAATTACCAACAAAGCATGCATGTTTAGTGAGTCTGCCAGATCAGAGGCAGTAGGGATTACCAGGGATGTTTTCTTGATAAGTGCGTGTATTGGACAATTTTTCTGTCCTGCTAAGCATTCAAAATGTAATGAGTACTTTTGGGTGTCAGGGGAAAATACATGGAGTAAAAGGTACAGCATTTTCTTTAAGCTGTAGTGAAGTAAAAGTAGTCAAAAATATAAATAGTAAAGTAAAGTACAAATACCCCCCAAAACGACTTAAGTAGTACTTTAAAGTACTTTACACCACTGAGGAGAAGTCCCCTAGGGATACTTACAGATTGATAACAGTTATTAACTAACTGCCTGATGTGAAAATCATTGAGATCATCACTAATCAAACAAATGGGGCTTGCCTGCACCGTAGGCCTAGTTGGTATGCTTGTGGATATCATTTCACATTGAAAGAAAGCTAAGTTACTGTTGGTCTGGGTGTGATTCAAGCCAATAAAATGCACTGTTAAAAGGTGAAAATGATTAAGCATTTATAGTCTATTAATTCATACATCCAAGTCTTGTAAGTTGCTCTGGACCTAGTCACAGGGAAACAGTCAGAAGTAGATATATGCACACTGATCAATTATGAATCATATCCACTTACCATGAATAAACCACTTTCTCATTTCAATTCCACATTGCATTTCAATATTACATGAGTCATCATCATCCGTCATAATGAGAGTGGCTCCCACAACTACATCAATACTTAGTGTTGTCGTTATACATTATCTTGTTTGCATGTGAGCACAATGGTGAATATTCCCGATGGTCATTACATTTAGCATAACTACAGTATATTTATGAGATTCCCTTTTCCCTAATTTGAGGTTTCAATCTCATACATAAACAATGAAATGCATTTTCATGGAGAATAAGGTTCACTCTGGGCCACCCTATTGGTTGGTAGCATTACCCAGTGCAGCATTGTCCAACTCAATCTAAATTCGAAATGAGTGCTGTTTCCACATTGCTTAGCTTTGTACTTTGCTTGTCTGGTGTATCTTTGACCTCCAAGTTCGCTAGTAGTGCAGCCTGTGCTTTGTGAAATGCAACAAGGCTTCCACCAAGTCTACCAACTGTGCCAAGAAACAAACCAAAATAGTTGCATTGTTTTCTGATAGGGAAAAGGAGAAGAATGAGGCCTATGATGCCTATCTTTTTCAGGGACCATTTTACTAATATGCATGCAAATACATGTATTTCAACACATTCTCATCAAATGAATAGCTTTGTAAAAAAGCCTAGCCAATGGGGCCCTGGCAAGGAGCATTTCAACTAATCTTTGCTTTGGACTGTGTCCATGCAGTACGAATCCACGCTCCAATGTTACTGCAGTTATTTCAAACAATTCTGATTCCTCCTTTTTTATCCCCCTCAGCTTGGAACTTTCAGGTCACCAGAAGGGGAGTTTTTTGTGGAGCCCCTTCACAGCTACAATGGAGAACACTATGAAGAAGAACACACCAAACCTCATATTGTGTACAGGAAGAAGGCCCCCAAGAAAGAGGCAGCCAGGGAGGACACTGCTTGTGACACATCAGGTACAATGAAATGATTAGAGGAGAGATGCGATGGTGATTTTTGTTCTGATGCTTTTTTTGAGAGAGAGAGCGTGAGAGAGCTGAGTCAATTTCATTACGTAAGCCATTTGATCAGCTGACAGACTCAACCTTCACCTGGTGTCTGATGGCTCTGAGTGGAGAGGAGAAGAGAGAGGATGGGACTCCCTGTTTAGAGCTGCTAAATGTGTAAACAAATGTGTATGTGTGTGTGTCTCAGTCTGCCTGATAACACACCCCTCGTTATCCAGACTAACAAGTTCACACAGACATAAGCAAGGAAGGATAATCATTGTCTCTCAATTACAGTATTATATCCCAAAACTCCAGTATATGATTCGCAATAGGAACTTATTATAGTCATTTTAACAATTACAGTCATGACCAATGACCATACTACTGTGCTTGTTTAGACTTTGGTGTAAAGCAGTGGCATCATTTTGCTCATAGAACTGAGGAAACACAGTAAAAACTGTTTGAAGTTGTGAATGAATGTTGTAAATTAAATCAAATCAAATCTTATTGGTCACATGCAGATGTTATTGTGAGAGTAGCAAAATGCTTATGCTTCTAGATCCGACAGTGCAGCAGGTAAAATCTAACAATTCCACAACAAAACCTAATACACACAATCTAGTAAAGAAATGGGATAAGAATATGTAAGTATAAAATATATGGATGAGCAGTGACAGAGCGGCAATAGATAGTAAAAAATAGATAGTGAAGGTTACAGTATACATTATATACATATGAGATGAGTAATGCAAGATATGTAAACATTCTTAAAGTGCCATCGTTAATGTGACTAGTGTTCCATTTATTAAAGTGGCCAATGATATCAAGTCTGTAGGTAGGCAGCCGCCTGTCTGTGCTAGTGGTGGCTGTTTAACAATCTGATGGCCTTGTGATGGAAGATGTTTTTCAATCTCTCTGTCCCAGCTTTGATGCACTTGTACTGACCTCACCTTCTGGATGGAAACGGGGTGAACAGGCAGTGACTCGGGTGGTTATTGTCCTTGATGATCTTTTTTGCCTTTCTGTGACATCGGGTGTTGTAGGTGTCCTGGAGGGCATGTAGTTTGGCCCCGGTGATGCGTTGTGCAGACCGCACCACCCTCTGGAGAGCCAATGCGGTTGTGGTCGGTGCAGTTGCCGTACCAGGCGGTGATACAGCCCGACAGAATGCTCTCAATTGTGCACCTGTATAAGATAGTGAGGGTTTTCAGGTGACAAGCCACATTTTTTCAGCCTCCTGAGGTTGAAGAGGCACTGTTGCACCTTCTTCACCACACTGTCTGTGTGTGTGGACCATTTCAGTTTGTTGGTGATATGTACACCGAGGAACTTAAAACTTTACAACTTCTCCACTGCTGTCCCGTCGATGTGGATAGAGGGGTGCTCCCTTTGCTGTTTCCTGAAGTCCACGATCATCTCTTTTGTTTTGCTGCTATTGAGTGAGAAGTTATTTTCCTGACACCACACTCCGAGGGCCCTCACCTCCTTCCTGTAGGCTGTCTTGTCATTGTTGGTAATCAAGCCTACCACTGTTGTGTCGTCTGCAAACTTGATGATTGAGTTAGAGGCGTGTATGGCCATGCAGTCATGGGTGAACAGGGAGTACAGGAGGGGGCTGAGAACGCACCCTTGTGGGGACCCTGTGTTGAAGATCAGCGGAGTGGAGATGTTGCTTCCTACCTTCACCACCTGGGGGTGGCCCGTCAGGAAGTCCAGGACCCAGTTGCACAGGGCGGAGTCAAGACCCAGGGTCTCAAGCTTAATGATGAGTTTGGAGGGTACTATGGTGTTAAATGCTGAGCTGTAGTCAATGAACAGCATTCTTACATAGGTATTCCTCTTGTCCAGATGGGATAGGGCAGTGTGCAGTGTGATGGCAATTGCATCGTCTGTGGACCTAATGGGGCGGTAAGCAAATTGAAGTGGGTCTAGGGTATCAGGTAGGGTGGAGGTGATATGATCCTTGACTAGTCTCTCAAAGCACTTCATTATGACAGAAGTGAGTGCTACGGGGCGATTGTCATTTAGTTCAGTTACCTTAGCTTTCTTGGGAACAGGAACAACGGTGGCCATCTTGAAGCATGTGGGGACAGCAGACTGGGATAGGGATTAATTGAATATGTCCGGAAACACACCAGCCAGCTGGTCTGCACATGCTCTGAGGACGTGGCTAAACATGCCGTCTGAGCTGGCAACCTTGCGAGGGTTAACATGTTTAAATGTTTTGCTCACGTCGACCACGGAGAAGGAAAGCCCACAGTCTTTGGCAGCGGACTGCGTCGGTGGCACTGCATTGTCCTCAATGCACGTAAATACGTTTTACATTTTTCTGGATGCAAGACGTCGATGTCCGCGACGGTGCTGGTTTTCTTTTTGTAATCCGTGATTGTCTGTAGACCCTGCCACATACGTCTCGTGTTTGAGCTGTTGAATTGCGACTCCAGTTTGTCTCTATACACTTTGCTTGTTTGATTGCCTTACGGAGGAAATAACTACACTGTTTGTATTCTGCCTTATTTCCAGTCGCCTTGCCGTGATTAAATGCGGTGGTACGTGCTTCCAGTTTTGCGCGAATGCAATCCACGGTTTTAAGTCACAGTGGGTACAACATCTCCTATACACTTCCTTATAAACTCGCTCACCGAGGCAGCGTATACATCAATGTTATTATCTGAGGCTACCCGGAACATATCCCAGTTTACGTGGTCGAAGCAATCTTGAACCGTGGAATCCGATTGATCAGAACAGTGATGGATAGACCTAAACACAGGCACTTCCTGTTTTAGTTTCTACCTATAGGAGGGGAGCAACAAGATGGAGCCATGGTCAGATTTGCCAAAATGAGGGTGGGGGAGGGCCTTGTATGCATTGTGGAAGTTAGAGTAGCAATGGTCGAGCGTGTTACTCGCTGGTGTACAGCAATCGATATGCTGATAGAATTTAGGTAGCCTTGTCTCAAATTAGCTTTGTTAAAATCCCAGCTACAATAAATGCAGCCTCAGGATATATGGTTTCCAGTTTGCATAAAATCCAGTGAAGTTCCTTCATGGGCAGATATAAGAAGTTATGAGTGGTTCTTTAGCGACTGACATACAGTATCTGAAAGACAATGTAACTGTAACCAGTCATTATTATGATCTCACCATCCTTCAGTCAAACACATTGTGGCACAGCAATTTCACATGAACAACTGATTACACAGAGTTGTATGAAGATGCTATGCACACCACAAAGCAGTATGTCCAAAAAGTCAGAGGTTAATCAAGTTTTCAAGTGCAAAGGGCAGGATATTGATGCATTTTACGTCTAATTACCTGTAACTGGGTACTTTTTCACCTCATGCACAGGACAACCATTTTGGAAGTTCTTCCTAGTATCGCCGAATCTCAGTTTATTCCTACAAGTTCCTGTTGACTCTTGTACTTCCTGAGATCATTTGATAAGAAAACACGATTGGCACACTACCATGAAGACACTGTGTAAATTGTATTGTAGGAAAGTGATGCCAACTTCAAACATTTCAGTTTTAATTACTATGAAAATAGTAATAGCAAGACATTTCACTGCTCATAGGTGTGTGTGTGTGTGTGTGTGTGTGTGTGTGTGTGTGTTACATCTCAGATTTTATGACCTGAAAATTAATTTTAGTTCATATATGTTTTTGAAAAAGTGGGGATGAAAACAGTGGCTTGCGAAAGTATTTACCCCCCCTGGCATTTTAAACATTTTGTTGCCTTACAACCTGGAATTAAAATAGATTTTTTGGGAGGGTTTGTATCATTTGATTTACACAACATGCCTACCATTTTGACGATGTAACATGTTTTTTTTTATTGTGAAACAAACAAAAAATAAGACAAAAAAACTGCAAACTTGAGCGTGCATAACTATTCACCCCCTCCCAAAGTCAATACTTTGTAGAGCCACCTTTTGCAGCAATTACAGCTGCAAGTCTCTTGGGGTATGTCTTTATAAGCTTGGCAAAACTGCTCCAGCTCCTTCAAGTTAGATGGGTTCCGCTGGTGTACAGCAATCTTTAAGACATACTCTCTGGAAGACTGAAACAGATTTCACTCAAGAATTTCCCTGTATTTAGCACCATCCATCATTCCTTCAATTCTGACCAGTTTCCCCTGTCCCTGCTGATGGTGTTCTCGGGGTGATGAGAGGTGTTGGGTTTGCGCCAGACATAACGTTTACCTTGATGGCCAAAAAGCTTCATTTTAGTATCATCTGACCAGAGTACCTTCTTACATATGTTTGGGGAGTCTCCCACATGCCTTTTGGCGAACACCAAATGTGTTTCCGTATTTATTTGTTTTCTGGCCACTCTCCTGTAAAGCCCAGCTCTGTGGAGTGTACTGCTTAAAAATGGTCCTATGGACAGAAACTCAAATCTCCCCTGTGGAGCCTTGCAGCTCCTTCAGGGTTATCTTTGGTCTCCTTGTTGCCTCTCTGATCAATGGCCTTCTTCCCTGGTCCGTGAGTTTTGGTGGGCGGCACTCTCTTGGCAGGTTTGTTGTGGTGCCATATTCTTTAAAACATTTTATAATGGATTTAATGGTGCTCTTGGGATGTTCAGAGTTTCTGATATTTTTTTATAACCCAACCCTGATCTGTACTACTCCACAACTTTGTCCCTGACCTGTTTGGAGAGCTCCTTGGTCTTCATGGTGCCGCTTGCTTGGTGGTGCCCCTTGCTTAGTGATGTTGCAGACTCTGGGGCCTTTCAGAACAGGTGTATATGTACTGAGATCATGTGACATATCATTTGACACTAACTGCACACAGGTGGACTTTATTTAACTAATTATGTGACTTCTGAAGGTCATTGGTTGCACCAGATCTTATTTATGGGCTTCATTGCAAAGGGGGTGAATACATATGCACCCACCACTTTTCCAGGGGGGGTTTCATTATTATTTTTTTCTCATTTCACTTAACCAATTTGGACTATTTTGTGTATGTCCATTACATGAAATTCAAATAAAAATCTATTTAAATTACAGGTTGTAATACAACAAAATAGGAAAAACTTCAAGGGGGATGAATACTTTTGCAAGGCACTGTATAAGACATTGTGCAAGCTTTTACAAAGACCCTTTGTAGCTCTGGATTTTCAAAAAGGTTATATCTTTCAGTCTGATAAGAATCATGGGTAGCAGAAACAGCTCAACTTTTGTGCTAGACTGGGTCGAAAAGGAGAGTGGAGTGGTATTTGTGCTACTCCATTACATTTGGTTGTCATGTCAAGATTAAAATCATACTCAGAAGTCACCCTGAGTCATCCTTGGTGCTCCTCCTTGAGATGTTGGGGCGTTGCTCCATCTTTGGTGCTTGGCCAAGTGCCAGACTTACCTAAAGTGAATGCAACCCACCCCCTCATCTCTCCTCCTCTCCTCCCCACTCCTTCTCTCTCCAGGCCCATGGCCCTCAACACATTTCTTTTGTCTCATTCATTCAGCAATAATATACAAACAGCAGTAGCATATTCACTTTGTATGCATTCACAAGCATCCCCTGGCAGTAGCAGAAAAACTGTGCTTTCAAGTAGGCTTGAGCGGTATACTCTATATCGGGGGTACTTTGAAATACTGACGTTATTGTTTTCAATACCGTCAAAACAATTGATTTAAAAATCAAACATGTATTGTGGCCATAAAAAGCTCTGGGATGCATGCTACTCCACTGCTTATAAGTTAACTATCTAAGATTTGCCAAATAAATGATCTCCTGCTCAGGGCTCCAGCTATGCATTTGGTTTGCTAACTTGCTAGTTAAGTGGCTAGCTTGTCAGATCAAGCTTATTGGTTTCAACAGAGACAATCAAGTCCTTCTTGGATCAAGATCCCTGCTGCTAACATTTTTTTTGTGCGTCACAACAAATTATGCTTGGAAAGAAATACCGCCCCTTGTGTGCACTGCCGTTAATACGGTAGAGCCCAGTATGGGACAGGAACGGACGGATACCACTGCACCCTACTTTCTAGGAAGAAAATGACAGTTTATTGTCTGATAAATGCAATAGCCTGTCATACAAGCTTGTAGTATAAGCTTGTGTTTTATATTGAGAGTATTATTTTCATCTGACCATCTCTTTTCCAGGACATAAACACAGACACAAGAGGAACAGGGACAAGGTGAGGAGACGTCCGATGGCCAACAGCAGCGACATGCTGAATGACCTGGAGAGCCTCTCTGCCAATCCCCTCTCCAGATCAGAAAGAGAGAGCAGCAGACAGCCGGCTAATGAAAGTAGCGGTGACTCAGGACCTCACAGGAGATCAAAGCGCTTCCTCTCCTATCCCCGCTTTGTAGAAGTCATGGTGGTGGCAGACAGCAAGATGGTGGAACATCACGGGAGCAACCTTCAGCACTACATTCTCACGTTAATGTCCATCGTAAGTTCTGCTCAGTTAACCACCCTCCCAATGGCCAGCCGCCAGCCTTTTTGATTGTAGGGGAGTGTGGCTGTATTCTGTTGTGTCCCAGGCCATGGGCAGCAGGCGGAGGGCTCAGAGGGTAAGGCCCATGGCAGGAGTAAACAAACATGTTCGAACGGTCAGGAGAGGGGCAGCATGAGGTTTACCTGTCTGACAGCTTTGATGAAAGTGAAAAAATAAGCTCAGGTATGTCACATAGATGGCATATTCCTGGCCACTTCATATAAAGGCCTCCTCAGGAGTCTATGGCTGAGAACCTAGGGGGTAGCTAGCCTGGCCTATCTTCTGATCTTGGCAGTCTGCATTCGCTACAGGATCTGAGTGCAGCCATAATACACCTCTCAAACAAAACAACGAGACCAGGTTTTCTTCCCCTAAAAACTGCATGTTGATTTTGAATGTCTGAACCACTGATTGAGTACACTCCTAAAGAGTTTGATGAATGTTGGATAATGAAATGTATTGGATGTAAAAAAAAACTGTAGATTTTTCTGTCTATAATCTTTTCCTTCAGGTGTCTTCCATCTACAAGGATCCTAGCATTGGAAATCTCATTAACATTGTGATTGTGAAGTTAGTCATAATCAACAATGAGCTGGTAAGATTACAACACTAACTCTAATCCTAATCCTTTTCAGAGAAATACAATGCATTGCAGTCATTCATCAGCCCCAGAAGCACAATAGAGTACTGTAAACCTCTCCCTTGTTCTCTCTACTGTAGGATGGCCCTACCATTTCCTTCAATGCACAGACCACTTTAAAGAACTTCTGTATCTGGCAACAGAGGCAAAATCACCAAGATGAGAACCATCACTCCCACCACGACACAGCCATTCTCATCACCAGGTACACTGTCACTGCTACCACGACACAGCCATTCTCATCACCAGGTACACTGTCACTGCTACCACTACACAGCCATTCTCATCACCAGGTATACTGTCACTGCTACCACGACACAGCCATTCTCATCACCAGGTACACTGTCACTGCTACCACTACACAGCCATTCTCATCACCAGGTACACTGTCACTGCTACCACTACACAGCCATTCTCATCACCAGGTACACTCTCACTGCTACCACGACACAGCCATTCTCATCACTAGGTACACTGTCACTGCTACCACTACACAGCCATTCTCATATCCAGGTACACTGTCACTTCTACCACAACACAGCCATTCTCATCACCAGATACACTGTCACTGCTACCACGACACAGCCATTCTCATATCCAGGTACACTGTCACTGCTACCACTACACAGCCATTCTCATCACCAAGTACGCTGTCACTCCCATCACGACACAGCCATTCTCATCACCATCTCTCGGGGTAACGGCTAAAGTGTTGTGTTGACAGTCCTAGCTTCGAGCCACGGTTGGGGCTACCCCCAGAAGTCGCTGTAATATGTTGTCTTTTATTTATTCTCTGGTGTGCAATGGGATTATGGGGTGTGAAACCAGTGACATAACTTCCATCTATGTGTTCTTCACAGGCAGGACATCTGTCGAGCGCGGGACAAGTGTGACACATTAGGTAAGAGGAGCTCTCTAGACACATGCAATATAGACTGCAACATAACGTTTGATTGGTGACAGTTTCATAATAATATTGATGTACTTATTATGATGCTGCTTTTTAGGGTGTTAGTGACAATGTAATGATGATGAAGGTGATGATGGTGATGACATTGCTCTAATAACAAATATGATGATGATTATACTCTTGGTTTGCAGGGCTTGCAGAGCTGGGTACAGTGTGTGATCCATACAGAAGTTGCAGTATTAGTGAGGACAATGGACTCAGCACTGCGTTTACTATCGCCCATGAACTGGGCCATGTGTGAGTACACTGGCCCCGGCACAGACCAGCTGCTAATGTTAACCCCAACCAGCTCAGTCAGTTAACCCGCTGTGTTACCATTCTGCTGCCTAAAGGATGAGGTTTAGTAGTTAGCTTAGCAATCAGCCCAGCATTTAGGTTTATTGATGGTGGGTTAGAGGGTTAGACCTGTGTGTTGTTCTCAATTGTGGTTTGGCCCCCTGACAGATTCAACATGCCCCATGATGACAGCAACAAGTGCAAAGAGGAGGGGGTTAAAATACAGCAGCATGTGATGGCACCCACACTCAACCACTACACTAACCCCTGGATGTGGTCCAAGTGTAGCAGGAAATACATCACAGAGTTCCTTGAGTATGTAAAGGACATTGTTTCCTAGTATAGACATTCATGTCATTATGGAGAAGTGTTATTGTCGATAGCGTTAGTAGCACCAGGCTCTTATCGCAGTAAGGGTTAAATGACCAGTCAACTATTCAATCAAAACTGGTATCTGGACATTTCTGGGTTAAAGGAAAACAACATTACTTCTGTGTTGTGGATGTATGTTTAGAATTTGTAATACTTCCAGATATGTTTGTTTGTAGAGCGCCAGGTATTGTTTTCATAGCAATAGCCTTGTAGTACTGTGCATACATTACAGTAGTGGTTCTGTTATTGTACAGAATACTGCCTGTCCACCTGTACTGAGTGTGTTTTCTGTCTGTTTGTGTCTTTGTTTTTTTTTCTTTTTTCTTGAAGTCATTTTATTTGTATTTCTTAATAGCACAGGGTATGGAGAGTGCTTACTTGATGAGCCCATTTCTAGGCCATACAGTCTGTCACAGCAGCTGCCTGGACGGATATACAATGTCAATAAACAATGTGAATTGATATTTGGGCCGGGGACACAGGTGTGCCCATATATGGTAAGAGAATGCAGCATGCGTAATTAAAATGTCAAGTTTTGTACGTTGGTCTGTCAAAGACGAGAAAGTACCCAGACACTCAGTTCACTGTCTAGTCCTACATTACTGTAGTCTATGGCTCCAGACATTCAATACTAGAGTCACCTTAATCTGTTATGTAATATCCAATTGCTGTCCCAGTTGGCTCTCAGCTAGGCCTTCTGCATGTGTTAAATATTTTGTTTACATGCTACACCTAATGTGAAGCCCTGCACGCCTCTTGGCTTGATGTTTCTCAGGGCTTGATGTTTCTCTCTCACCTTGTAAGAGATGCAAGAGTATACAGCACTGTGTCTGTGTTTGTGGATGGGGCTCAGGCAGGGGAATGGTAACAGTGTGTGTTCTCCAGGTCCAGTGTCGCAGGCTGTGGTGCACCAGCCCAGAGGGGGCCCAGAGGGGCTGCAGGACCCAACACATGCCCTGGGCCGACGGAACAGAGTGCTCTCCAGGAAAGGTAAGTAGCAGAGAGATCTACCACAGTATATAGGGATCTGACAGGGAGAAGGAAGAAAATGGACAGATTGTGATAATTGGAGAAGGTGAGATACTTATGTAGTGTGTACACAGAGAGAGAGAGAAAGATATAATCAAATAGTTTAATTTGCCTGTGCATGAACATACAAACACACTCACATACACCCTAAGCCAGCTTAATCACTATGCTGGGGCATACTGGAAATGTTCAATGTTATGAACTGTCAAAAACACCCCATAAATAACCACAAAGGAAACTTTGATTTGAACTTTTTTTGTTTCTGCTGCTATTTGAATGATTCATGACTATAAAATATGTTATTATTTAATCAAAAGCACACTTGGGTTAGGATGGATTTGTTTTCTCCAGAGCTGGTATTATTATGAGGCAGTAATAGGCTTATGGTAGAGCTGTGAATAGAGGCTTGTGGAGATTTCCCTATCCATTACTGGTTTAGTGTTGCTTCTAATTAGGCCCTCTACCAAACTCTTCACTTCCTGGCTGTCTGTCTGACATAAAAGAGCTGAGGTCCCACAGCACACATGTTCAGAGCCTGCTCTGTTTACACATTGTATTCCTGCACACAAACCAACCAACCTGCTCAACCCTTCAACACTGAGGCTGCCGCCTTTTACAATGCAGTTGTTGTTGCCAACAAAAATGGATCCTCCGCTATAACCTGAAACATATCTTCCCCTTTGAGTTCACTTACCCTCAGACAGACACATTTATAATGGATGTCTTTTTGGGTTCCGTCTTTTTCCATTCCTTTTGTAATTTTTCCCAGATTAACATCAAAGAAGGTTGTGAAGTACTTTCAGATAGATGTGTTGCCAGTGTGCGGGCTAAGGTTTCATTATCTCATTCTCATTCTCATTCTCATTCTCTCTCTCTCTCTCTCTCTCTCTCTCCAGCACTGTAAACATGGCCAGTGCATTACCAAAGACCACGACCCCACGCCAGTGCAGGGGGCGTGGGGAGGCTGGTCTCCGTTTGGCTCCTGCTCGCGGACATGTGGCGGGGGCATCAAAATCGCCGACCGCGAGTGCAACCAACCCATGTAAGCACAGCCTTTGTTGTCATGCACATCTACTGGACTGTGTCTCCCATTGGAGCTGCCGTGGTCAATGTACCATACCATCAAGGCTCCTTAAATTAATTATTTCCATATCAATCCTAAAGTACAAGATTTGACTATGTATTTATTTACCACCTTCATCCAGGCCCAAGAACGGGGGGAAGTACTGTGTGGGGCGCAGGATGAAGTTCCGCTCATGTAACTCAGAGCCCTGCTCCAAGCAGAAGAGAGACTTCAGAGAGGAGCAGTGTGCAGCCTTCGACGGCCGGCACTTCAACATCAACGGTCTACCTCCTAATGTGCGCTGGGTACCCAAGTACAGCGGAAGTAAGAACATCTTCTCTCTCTTGACACCTTCTGGTTTTTACATCTTTCTAACACAGAGAAAAATCTCTATATGTACTGGACTGTTTAGACCTTTAGAAATGTGCTGCAAGTAAACTAAGGCTTCCTGTAGATGTGCTCAAAGCACTCTGAGTGCTCAGTGAATCAATGTGATCCAGCTTGAGGACGCTAAGTAAACTTGTTAGAGCATGAATATGGTTGAATTCATTAGCCCCTTTAATGTGGTCAGTGGACTGTTTTCACCATTCCCCTTTCCTCTCCTGTTCTGTAGTTCAGATGAAGGATCGCTGTAAGCTGTTTTGCAGGGTGGCTGGCAGCACCGCCTACTATCAGCTCAGGGATCGGGTCATCGATGGCACGCCATGTGGCCCCGATACCAACGACATCTGTGTACAGGGCCTGTGCAGGGTGAGACTGACACACAGCCTTTAACAGCTTCAGTCTGACAACTAACCGAATATACCATTCATAACAGTAATAAGATAATGACATTATTTTAAAATGTGAAGAATATTGATCACAGAGGTCGCTAAACCCAACTATATCAGAAAAGAGTTTCACTTTGGTGCTGTTTACGATAGAGAATTCCTTTCAGATGTGTTACACTGATATGGACTTAACACACTTAACCGGGCTAGGTTCTGTGTATTAGGCAACTATTTTCTTAGGTCATATGGTTTTTATACCTGCAGGCTAGCAGAGTGTTGCAGAGTACAGTACAGGATTTCATAAGAATGCCACTACTCTAGTTACATTATCTCACAAATACTAAAATCCTAGCTGCATCAATGTTTATCAATGAGAATCTGCCAAGCAAATTAAAGTGAGAGTGATGAGTTTTATGTTGTTGGATATTTATCCTTTCCTGTCCTATACCCCCCCCTCTCATCATCTGCCTTCTCCTTTTCTTCCTCCTCCACTTCCTTCTCCTTTACTCCTCCACTTCCTTTTCCTCATTAACCACCTCTCCATTCTCCTTCTCATACCTGTGCAGCAAGCAGGATGTGACCATGTGTTGAATTCCAAGGCGAGGAGAGATAAGTGTGGTGTGTGTGGTGGTGACAACTCCTCGTGCAAGACCGTGGCAGGCACCTTCAACATGGTGCGCTACGGTGAGCCTAGGGCCAGTCGTGGTATTCAAACTATGTATCATCACAATGGCTGAAAAGGGTCACTGAAAGCTTTTCATTAGCCCATTATACACTACTGTTCAAAAGTTTGGGGTCACTTAGAAATGTCCTTGTTTTTGAAAGAAAAGCACATTTTTGTCCATTAAAATAACATACAATTGATCAGAAATACAGTGTAGGCATTGTTAATGTTGTAAATGACTATTGTAGCTGGAAACGGCTGATTGTTAATGGAATATCTACAGAGGCGTACAGAGTCCCATTATCAGCAACCATCACTCCCGTGTTCCAATGGCACGCTGTGTTAGCTAATCCAAGTTTATCACTTGGATACAGCCCTTAGCCGTGGTATAATGGTAATATATCACAAACCCCTGACGTGCCTTATTGCTATTATAAACTGGTTACCAACGTAGTTAGAGCAGTAAAAATAAATGTTTTGTCATACCCGTGGTATACGATCTGATATACCATGGCTGTCAGCCAATCAGCATTCAGGGCTCGAACCACCCAGTTTATATTCTCACCCACTAACTTAGTCATGTCCACTCAGAGACACTGAGTTGTCTTCTGCTTGTTGTGCTGCAGGATACAACGAAGTGGTGAGAATACCCAGTGGTGCTACAAATATTGATGTTCGTCAACACAGCTACTCAGGGAAACCAGAAGACGATAACTACCTCGGTAAGATTCAGACCCACTATCAAAACACTTTTTTAGGGTCTTGTTGGCTGTTGAATTTAAACATGTCTACCCTTCAGAGGTGTCAAAAGGTTTAGTATTCTCTTCTTGAGCAGATATGAGATGGTTCAATGGCACCAGAAGGGATGGCTGCCGTTTTACGGGATCCTAAACAATTGTGCTATTTTGTATGTTTTTTCACGTTGTTTGTAACTTATTTTGTACATAACGTTTCTGCCACTGTCTCTTATGACCAAATAGAGATTCTGGTTATCAGAACAGCGATTACTCACCTCGAACTGGACAAAGTTTTTTTCTTTAATGAGTCAGATGGGAAGGATCCAGGTGCCTGGTGAGAATTTGCCAGTGAGTGTGTAACCCGCCTCTACCCTCCATTATATTGGCTTGCAATCATTGGAGCATAAACTGGATGAGGTCTGTTCGAGGCTATCCTACCAATGGGACATTAAAAACTGTAATATCAGGCCTCCCGGGTGGCGCAGTGGTTAAGGGCGCTGTACTGCGCCACCAGAGACTCTGGTTTCGCGCCCAGGCTCTGTCGTAACCGGCCGCAACCGGGAGGTCCGTGGCGCGACGCGCAATTGGCCTAGCGTCGTCCGGGTTAGGGAGGGTTTGGCCAGTAGGGAAATCCTTGTCTCATCGCGCACCAGCGACTCCTGTGGCGGGCCGGGCGCAGTGTGCGCTAACCAAGGTTGCCAGGTGCACAGTGTTTCCTCGGACACATTGGTGCGGCTGGCTTCCGGATGGCGCTGTGTTAAGAAGCAGTGCGGCTTGGTTGGGTTGTGTATCGGAGGACGCATGACTTTCAACCTTCGTCTCTCCCGAGGCCGTACGGGAGTTGTAGCGATGAGACAAGATAGTAGCTACTAAAAAACAATTGGATACCACGAAATTGGGGAGAAAAAAGGGTAAAATTCACACAAAAAAAAAAAAAAGTAATATCTTATGTTTCATTGAGTCGTGGCTGAACGACGACACAGTTGGCTGGGCTTTCTATGCATCATTTGTCAATAACAGCTGGTGCGCAAAATCTAATACCAAATAAGTCTCACGGTTTTGCTCGCCTGAGGTAGATTACCACATGATAAACTGAAGACCACAATATTTCCCTAGATAATTTGTATCTATATTTTCCATAGCTGTCTATTTACCACCACAAACCGATGCTGACACTAAGACCACACTCAACAAGTTGTATAAGGCCATTAGCAAATAAGAAAATGCTCATCCATAGGCGGCGCTCCTAGCGGCCGGCGACTTTAATGCAGGAAAACTTAAATCCATTTACCTAAGTTCTACCAGCATGTATCATGTGCATCCAAAGAAAAAAATTCTACACTATCTTTACTGCTCACACAGAGACGCGTTCAAGCAAAAACTAAAGCAGGAATTACCAGTGACTTGCTCAATACGGAAGTGGTCAGATGAGGACAGCTTTCCTAGCACAGACAGGAATATGTTCCGGGATTCATCCGATGGCATTAAAGAGTATACCACATGAGTCACCAGCTTCATCAATATGTGTATCAATGACTTCGTCCCCACCATACGTACATACCCCAACCAGAAGCCATGGATTACAGACAACATCCGCACTGAGCTAAAGGGTAGAGCTGCCGCTTTCAAGGAGCGGGACTCTAACTCAGACACTTATAAGTTATCCCGCTTTGCCATCAAACAGGCAAAGCGTCAATACAGGACTAAGTTTGAATCTTACTACACCGGCAGGGCTTGTGAACTACTACGGACTACAAAGGGAAGCCGAGCCACGAGTTGCCCAGTGACATGAGCCTACCAGACGAGCTAAATTACTTCTATGCACGCTTCGAGACAAGCAACACTGAAGCATGCATGAGAGGACTAGTTTTTGCGGACAACTGTGTGATCACGCTCTCTGTAGCCCATGTGCGTAATAACTTTAAACAGGTCAACATTCACAAGGCCGCAGGGCCAGACGGATTACCAGGATATATGTACGCAGAGCATTCACTGATCAACTGGCAAGTGTCTTCACTGACATTTTCAACCTGTTCCTGGCTGAGTCTGTAATACCTACATGTTTCAAGCAGACCACTATAGTCCCTGTGCCCAAGAACACCAAGGTAACCTGCCCAAATGACTACTGACCTGTAGCACTCACGTCTGTAGCCATGAAGTGCTTTGAAAGACTGGGCATGGCTCACATCAACACCATCATCCAAGAAACCCTTGACCCACTCCAATTCACTTACCGCCCGAACAGATCCACAGATGACGCCTACATCAGAATGCTGTTCATTGACTACAGCTCAGCGTTCAACACCATAGTGCCCTCAAAGCTCATCACTAAGCTAAAGACAATGGGACTAAACACCTCCCTCTACAACTGGATCCTGGAATTCCTGACGGGCGCCCCCAGGGGTAAGGTTAGGCAACAACACATCTGACATGCTGATCCTCAACACGTGGGCTGCTCAGGGGCTCAGTCCCCTCCTTTACTTCCTGTTCACCCACGACTGCGTGGCCAAGCACTACTCCAACACTACCATTAAGTTTGCAGACGACACAACGGTGGTAGGCCTGATCACCGACAATGATAAGACAGCCTATAGGGAGGAGAAGGTCAGAGACCTGGCAGTGTGGTGCCAGGACAACAACCTCTCCCTCAACGTGAGAAAGATAAATGAGATGATTGTGGACTACAGGAAAAGGAGGGTCGAGCACTCTCCATTTACATCGACGGGGCTGTAGTGGAGCAGGTTGAGAGCTTCAAGATTCTTGGTGTCCATATCACCAACAAACTATCATGGTGCAAACACACCAAGAGAGTATTGAAGCAGGCACGACAATGCCTATTCCCTCTCAGCAGACTGAAAAGATTTGGTATGGGTCCTCAGATCCTCAAAAGGTTCTAAAGCTGCACAATCGAGAGCATCCTGACCGGTTGCATCACCGCCTGGTATGGCAACTGCTCGGCCTCCTTCCGCAAGGCGCTATAGAGGGTAGTGCATATGGCCCAGTACATTAATAGGGCCAAACTTCCTGCGATCCAGGACCTCTATACCAGGCGGTGTCAGAGGAAGGCCAAAAATTGTCAAATAGTCCTGCCACCCTAGTCATAGACTGTTATCTATGCTACTACACGGCAAGCTGTAAGTCTAGATCCAAAAGACTCCTTAACTGCTTCTACCCCCAAGCCATAGGACTGCTGAACAGTTAATCAAATGGCTGCCCGAACTATTTGCATTGACCTCCTGTTTTTTAACACTGCTGCTACTCACTATGTATTATCTATGCATAGTCACTTTACCCCTACCTACATGAACATATTACCTCAATTACCACGACTAACCTGTACCCCCTCACATTGACTCGGTACCGGTACCCCCTGTATATGGTTGTTATTTTATTGTGCGAGTTTCTTTTTACTTCAGTTTATTTAGTTAATATTTTCTTTATTCTTATTTTTCTTAATTATGCATTGTTGTTTAAGGCTTGTAACTAAGCATTTCATGGTAAGGTTGTAATTAGCGCATGTGACAAGTAAAATTTATTTTATTTGATTCGATTTATGATTGGTGGTGCTACTGTACAGTAGTGTTCTGCTTGTCTTCAGCTGAGAGCTTTGGAGGGCCCATTGAACCTGGCATGTGCGAGAGTTTAGGGCACACGTGCTAACGCGTTAATGATCCAGAACTCATATAGCCCTCTGTGGGCCATTTGATTCTCTCTGTGCTGCTCGTAAAGGTCACTATGCCTGTGTTTCTTTGTGTGCGTGTTTGTGTGCGTGTTTGTGTGTGTGTGTGTGTGTGTGTGTGTGTGTGTGCGTGTGTGTGTGTGTATGTGTGTGTGTGTATATGTGTGCGTGCGTGACTGTCTCTGGGGCCTTCTCTCTGTGCTGCTTGTAAAGGTCACTATGCTTGTGTTTCTTTGTGTGTGTTTGTGTGCCTGTGTGTGACTGTCTCTGCGGTTGAGCTGGGGCCTGAGGGGGAACAGGGCTTGCGGGAAGTGGGCCGTTCTCTGCGGCCACATAACTGTGATGTGTGAAATGGCGAGGAAAGTAACTCAGGAAATTAGCTCCATAATCGCATTAGTGTGAATGTGTGCAGCAGACAAACTGATGAACAGAACAGGAGGAATGAGATTCCTCCAGGAGGAATGCAGGATTATTTTACCCCAATTAGGTTTATCTGTTCTCTGTTGCAGGCCTTGCTGTAAATGAAAACATCAGCTGTTTTGCTGCTCTTTTTTTATCACTGAGTTAAGTGAGAGTTTGTTTACAGTTGACCGACTCTCAGTGTAGCCAACTCTACAGTATGTGCATGTAAACACTCAGCCAACTCTACAGTATCTCCATGTAAACACTCAGCCAACTTTATAGTATGTCCATGCAGAGTATCCAACTCTACAGTATGTCCATGCAGAGTATCCAACTCTACAGTATGTCCATGTAAACACTCTGTTTGATTTCCTCAACAAAAGGAAAAATGACTTTACAGTAGCTGAGCTCATCAAAGACACTTGTGGTTTCTTACCCTGTCCCATACTGTACTTTCAGACTCCTATGCCATCCTTTTTATTCATGTCAGTGTCACCTAATCTCTCTTTATGTGCAGCTGTTTCAAACATCAGAGGGGAGTATCTGCTCAATGGAGAGTTTGTGGTTAGCATGTTTAAAAGGGAAATCAAACTGGGCAACACCATTATCGAGTACAGCGGATCTGACCACATCATTGAGAGAATCAATTGCACTGACCGCATCGAAGAGGAGATCATTGTCCAGGTAACAATTCCTTACCTGACTGTTGAGAAGGTGACACAGTAAAATGGTTACGATGCAAATGGAACAGTGGAACTGTACATATTGTTCTCTTCCTCTGCCCCCCTCTCACTCCGCAGGTGCTTTCTGTAGGTAACTTGTACAACCCAGACGTCAGGTACTCCTATAACATCCCCATCGAGGATAAACCCCAGCAGTTCATCTGGGACGCCTACGGGCCCTGGCAGGAGTGCAGCAGGCCCTGCCAAGGTGAGGGCTGGGGGAGGGATGTGAAGGGAACGGAGAAGAGGGGGTGTAGGGGTTAGGGGGGTAAAGAGAAGATAGTAGAGGAGTGTGGAAAAGGAGGTGTGGGGGGAGGTGTAAGGTCGGGGGAGAGAGGAGTTGTTGTATCTGACCACCATGAAGTCCTCTTGTCTATAGTCACCAACACGAAAAAAGCTCCTGCAACCAAGGGTTTTATAGAAAGTTGAAAAGTAGACATTTCTTTTTAAATTGTGTAGAATAGTGGACCCTACAGTCTTGTCAGGGTGTGTGAAGCATCAGGAGGCAGATGGAATTCAGGTGCAAAATTGTGGTATTTATTAACAGGTGCAGAAGGTGAGCTGGATCTATGACAAGATGTTGACGGACTCTGACTTATATAGATAAACTAAATGGCCAATATACTGAAGCTTCAATTAGCTTCTAAGACAGAGCACCTTTAAACTACGCAGAGCTCCTATAACTTTGACAAAGCATCAATGATTGCACACAGCTGAGTTTAGTAGGCCTAGACTAGAGCATTGGATAACATGTCACTCCAGCCTATGCTCTCCTGAAAATGGATACATGAAGCGCAACCCGTAACACTGAGGTAATACAAAATGCACCTACAGGTATTTCATCAATTATTATTAGCCTAGTAATTCCCTTTACAATTAATACTTCTCAATAGTTGTCTTATCAATGACCAATCCATGATATATTTAAACATTTCAGGACAAATACTTAATTACTGTCATAGGCGTGTGTATAGGTGGCAAGGAAGTCAGGCGCAAGAGTATTTATCTTGGTAAAATGGAGTAGTTTAATGACGTAAAAAACATAACTCCAAAACCATGAAAAAATACACAAAACAAAGTGGGTACGAGGACCCGACGCGCACCAATACAAACAACACGAAAATAATAACAAACCATCTCTGACAAAGACATGAGGGGAAACAGAGGGTTAAATACATAACAGGTAATGAATGGGATTGGAACCAGGTGTGTAGGAAGACGAGACAAAACCAATGGAAAATGAAAAATGGATCAATGATGGCTAGAAGACTGGTGACGGCGACCACCGAGCACCGCCCGAACAAGGAGAGGCATCGACTTCGGCAGAAGTCGTAACAATTATATTAACATTAAACTAATATACTGTAGATAGGCTATTATTAGGAAAATACCCCTCGACATAAAAGATTTGGAAAATCATAATTGTGTTTCCTTGATTCCTCGGGTGCTCTCTCCCCGCTGCCTCCTCAAAACACATTGGATGAGGTGTTCAGAGGTCCCAGGGGAATCAAGGAAATGCTATTGAGAGTCTCCCATTGTAATTACTTGGCGCATGTGAGCGGCCGACGCACTCTCTCCAAATCAGTAAGCTCAGTACAGCTCAGGGATACAAATGGAACTTAACGTCTTAATTAATAAACAATGTTAAACATTTCTACTCGTATGTGCGGTTGCAAAGCTAGCGGTAATTTACCAAGGTTACTGGAATCTTCAGTAAGATTCTTTGGTAATTTATGCTTGAATAACTTTTTTAAATATATATATATATATTTATATATATATATATTTTATTTAAATATATCTGTTTCCATATTGTCCATGAGTTTCTAGTAGATAGAACATATGGTTTAAGAGAAAATAGCGTACTTAATGAAAATAGCATCTGATCAATAATGTGATTATTTTCAATTAACAGCAAATCTTCAACTATTGAACTACCAACAGTTTTTATTTTTAAATATAAAGAACGTTTCATGCTGAACTAAGTTGATGGTTTATATTTAGGATAATGATTACAGCTTTGTCCTATTAAATCATCCTATTAAATGAGGTCATATATTTTACATTAAGCATCTCCAATTCAAAGTTAAATCTAGAACCGGCTATTTCGCAACAAAGCCTCCTTCACTCAAGCTGCCAAACATACCCTCGTAAAACGGACTATCCTACCGAACTTTGACTTCGGCGATGTCATTTACAAAATAGCCTCCAACACTCTACTCAGAAAATTGGATGCAGTCTATCACAGTGCCATATACTACCCACCACTGCAACCTGTATGCTTTTGTTGGCTGGTCCTTGCTACATATTCGTTGCCAAACCCACTGGCTCCAGGTCATCTATAAGTCTTTGCTAGGTATAGCTCTGCCTTATCTCAGATCGCTGGTCACCATAGCAACACCCACCTGTAGCACGCATCCCCAAAGCCAATTACTCTTTGGCCGCCTTTCCTTCCAGTTCTCTGCTGCCAATGACTGGAATGAATTGCAAAAATCACTGAAGTTGGAGACTTATATCAGCTGTCAGAGCAGCTTACCGATCACTGCAGCTGTACACAGCCCATCTTTAAATAGCCCATCCAACCAACTACCTACCTCATCCCCATATTTGTTTTTGCTTTTCTTCTCTTTTGCACACCAGTATTTCTACTTGCACATCCTCATCTACACATATATCACTCCAGTGTAAATTGCTAAATTGTAATTACTTCGCCACTATTGGCCTATTTATTGCCTTACCTCCTTACTTCATTTGCACACACTGTTTACAGATTTTTCTATTGTGTTATTGACTGCACGTTTGTTAATCCAATGTGTAACTCTGTGTTGTTGTTTTAGTCGCACTGCTTTGCTTTATCTTGTCCAGGTCGCAGTTGTAAATGAGAACTTGTTCTCAACTGGCCTACCTGGTTAAATAATTGTGAAATATATATATAGTTTTTTTTAAATGTGATAAGGCCACACAGAGGGCCAGAGATTTTTACAGACACTTCTGATAATATGAAGTACCCAAAAGGGCCACTAGATGTATTGTGATCGATTACATAAAATCCTTCAAAGATACCAAAATTCTAGTAGTTTACTGGTAAACTTATAAAGTTTCAGTAATATACCCTCCCTTTGCAACCCTATTAGCTTTTCTATAACAATGGTGTGACATCTTTAGCGATAGAAATTTGCTTGTTAAATGTTAGCAACACTAACAACCATTAGCAAACATTTACAGTTTGGCGCTAAAAGTTTGGCGCTAAAATAGCCAAGTACCTTAACTCCTCCACAGAGTTGAGTGCAGACTTGCCCAGTCATAGACGCTAACTACTCTAATTATCACAGGTAGTCAGTCGCCTCTGTCTTCCGTCTGTTTTCTGTAAACAAGCGCTGTAACATGGAAATATGGCCTTGTAGGAACACTAAGCTTATAAACGGATTTGATTTTGATTTGATTTGATAAACGTGTGTGGTAGTTTAACCTTTTTTTGTATTATTATTTCTTGCTGATATGAATTATACGTTCCTTATGTTTTCAAAACCGTACCACAAGCAATGCGTTTTAACTCTCCCTTCCAAAAAAGTCCTACAGGAATCCTGTACAAAAAATTATGCAGGAATCCTGCAGGATATATATCCATTTTCCTGTAGGACAACCTGCTGGATCCCTTCCTCATCCTTCAGAGAATTTAACTAGTAGACAACTGGAACTAATGGAGTTGCAAATGAGACAAAGAATCAGAAACAGATTAATTAGTAAATATATTGTTTTCTCATGCACTGACCAACTCTGTGGTGTGGTGGCCTTCTGCTAAACTGTTAGATTTACAGGGCAAATAATTATAGTGTGTGTGTTTTCTGTGCTCCCTGTAGTCTAAGCTGTAAGGGAAAAGAAGAGAACCCACATGGTGGAAGTGGGGAAACTATCCAAGCAAGCTACAAGTAAAACAGAGAGAAAGTGATGTTAAAAGTATTCATTTCTATTTAAATCAAACTGTTTGTTTATTCAATTGTGACCTTATTATTTCAGTGAAAATAATGTGATATTTCATAGATAAACAATGTTTTAAACCCCTCTTTACTATTTAAATGCAATCACGTCCTTATTTATGACAGGTCATGTGACTTGGTTACCGTCTTCAAATGCTTGCCAAGGAGCCAGTAGCCTAGTCATTCAAAAATTTTATCTAGCACCATCCTTTTCAAAACACTTAAAAGTTATAGCCTATCTTGTGACAACAGTACTAAAGAGACATAGCAAGAGGGATATCAAACCTCATTTGTCACTTTCCATGGAAACAAAAGTTTCAAATGTTTTTTTGTCAAAGCTAGCTAGCTAGCAGCCAGTGGTAGAGAACATGTTAGCTAAGCTAGCTAACTTATTTATACAAAATGTTATACAAACACAACACATTAAAAACGAACTACGCCACCCCCTAACATGTTCATATAGACATTTGTTGTAGTTTTAGTATGTTTCTCTGACCCCTTACCTGTCAACATTTGTTTTAATATTAGCAGCTAAACTGCCTGGCAGCCATTTCCTCAACTTCCAACTGTCAACTGTTGCTATGGTGACCAATATGTCACATAACTGTTCATCTTCTTGTTGTAAATTGTAAAGGAGAGTTAAAAACATATTTTTGGAATAGAAAACTAGCTGGCTATATACATCTGCACCACGTCCACATACATTTTATCTCCTCCTTCAGCAGTTTGCCTTATCCTGCAGGAATTTCAAAATCTGGCAGGTTTTGATCCTGCAGGATACCTGCAGGAATGTACTACATGATTCCTGTAGGACACCTGCACAATTACTTCACAAAGGGTCAAATTCCGGCAGGAGTCCTGTATAACTTTTTTTGTAAGGGTTAAGAGCAAGCGTCGGGGCTCTTAACAAGCCCCCCCAGCAAGACGATACAATCGTCAATAGGCGCTAAATGTAGTTAGCGTCTATGAATTGGCTAGTAGTTGCCAGTGCTAAAAATGACAATAATTTTACATGTAAATATGCAATGGAGTGAAAGGTCGACGTCACAGGCGCTCTTCAGTGGCAAAGTCACAAATTGCTAAAGAGAATAAGGGCTGAAGATGTAGTGTCTTTCTTCACTAACACATTTCTATTTATCCATGTAGATTTACTGGCAGTTTTACTGATTTACTGCTCTTAATGTTTGGTTATAAAAATTGAGAACAGAAGGTATAGGTGGAGGATCCAGCTTTAAGAGCAAGGTTTCTTGGAACGCTTTTTGAAATAAGAACGATTTTACAATGATTTAAACCATGGACGTCACACCTGTCTCTTCGAGGAACACACTCCTGCTGGTTTTCATTCTTGCCTTTTGACGTGTCTGATTTAGACTCCAAAGAATCCAAGCGTGCATGGACTTTCTAGCCAATCGATTCAATCCCAGGGAGAAACCAAAAGCAACAGGACCATGACCAAGGAACTAAACCTTCTCTCACACCCCATCAGGAGAGCGTAAGAGGAAGATCCTGTGTAGTAGAGAGTCGGACCGTGTGGTGGTCTCAGACCAGAGGTGCCATGGGGCTGCCAGACCAGCCATGGTAACAGAACCCTGCAACGCAGACTGTGAAATCAGGTACTGCCTAAACCACTCTCCTTCTGTCCATATCACATATTCTTCATCACTATCAGTCTTTATATATGCGATCTGTATGTTTCCTGTCAGCGTCTCTCACCTCTGACCTTTCCTGTCTGTGCAGGTGGCATGTAGCGCGGAAGAGTGAGTGTACAGTCCCATGTGGAGTGGGATATCGTACACTGGAGATCTACTGCGCCAAACTCAGCCGTACCGATGGAAAGACCCAGAAGGTGGACGAGCGTTACTGCAGCAGTCAACGTAAACCTGAGGACAAGGAGAGTTGCCATGGAGACTGTAACCCGGCCGGTTGGGAGTACTCCTCTTGGTCAGAGGTGAGACCACCTGTTTTTGGGTGGGCTAAGAAAAAGAGAAGGCAAAACAGAAGGACAAAGGTTTAATACGTGTGCGTGTGTTTCAGTGCTCCAAAAGCTGTGGCGGAGGGTCCCGGCGTCGTGCAGCCGTGTGTGGGAAGTCCTCTGAGGCAGAAAGTGATGAGAGTAAGTGCAGCCAGAGAGACAAGCTGACCACCGCCCAGAACTGCAATGAGTTCCTATGTCCCTCGTGGAAGACCGGAGACTGGTCTGAGGTCAGTTCCATGGAGAATGTTTGGACTACGCTTTGCAAATGTTCATTATCATTTGAAATTAATTGAGGAATTTAGAAATTTAGAACCCAGATGGCCTTTTTATGCTACATCTAGTTTGTTGTTAAAGATGTAAAAATTACAGAGAGCCTGTGAAGTGGGTCAAATATCAAATCCAAATGTTGATAGTTAGTGTCCTTGTTATATCTTGTCATGTACAGTGCAGTATGTGGTGCAATAACTAGTTTTATTGCAATAAAGCCTAGTTTTCACATTCTGTCCAAGCAGCTCAAAAGGCTATGTGTCACATTCCGCAAATGTTTTATATTATAAACTGGGTAGTTTGAGTCCTGGATGCTGATTGGCTGAAGGCTATGGTACAGTATATCAGACAATATACCATGGGTATGACATAAAGTGACTTGTTTACTGTTCTAATTACATTGGTAACCAGTTTATAATAGCAGTAAGGTACCTCTTGCAGTATAAGGCCAATATACCACAGCTAAAGGCTGTACCCAGGCACTCAGCATTGCGTCGTGCTTAATAACAGCCTTTAGCCGTGGTATATTGGCCATATACTACACACCTTGGGCCTTATTGCTTAAATATCCCAAACAAACACATACTGTACACACATAGCTAACCTACTGTACATGTCAAAGCTACTGTTAACTGCACACACACTGTTGTCCTCATTTTCTGAGCGTACCCTCCAGAGGCTTTATGCTATGTGTGCCCATGTTTCTCATTGTGCCTGTTGACTGTTGTTGCAGTGCCCGGTGACGTGTGGGAAAGGGTACAAGCACCGGCAGACATGGTGCCAGTTTGCGGAGGACCGACGGGACGACCGCTTCTGTGACTCTGCGTCCAAGCCTGAGTCGGTCCAGACGTGTCAGCAGCAGGACTGTGCCTCGTGGCAGGTCGGACCTTGGGGCCAGGTGAGGCACACCTGTTGACAAACCGTACAGTGACATGTGTATGAGAGTGGTGACATAGCTTTGTGCCAGGTAATATTATGATGTTTGACAGGTGGGACACACTGTGTTCCAGGCAACATCTGTGGCTTACCCTCTGTTCCTCAAACACTGTAGTGTTGTGTCTTGCAACAGCTAATGATTATGTATTTGTGTTTATTATGGATCCCCCTTGGCAGCAGCTACTCTTCCTGGGGTCCAAAACATTAAGGCACTTACATCACACATACAACAAAATATAAAACAGTACATCATTTAACATTATTGCACCATTACATATCTACAATACAAATGGTATAATACCACCATACAACAATATTATAATGTACGTGTGTGTAGAGTGCGTGTGCCTGTGTGTGTGTGCGTATGAGTGTGTCTGTACCTGTGTGTGTGTGTGTGTCTCTTCGCAGTCCCCGCTGTTCCATAAGGTGTATTTTTATCTGTTTTGAAATCAGATTCTACTGCTTGCATCAGTTACTTGATGTGGAATAGAGTTCCATATAGTCATGGCTCTATGTACAGTTCCTTGCGGAAGCATTCGGCCCCCTTGAACTTTGCGACCTTTTGCCACATTTCAGGCTTCAAACATAAAGATATAAAACTGTATTTTTTTGTGAAGAATCAACAACAAGTGGGACACAATCATGAAGTGGAACGACATTTATTGGATATTTCAAACTTTTTTAACATATCAAAAACTGAAAAATTGGGCGTGCAGAATTATTCAGCCCCCTTAAGTTAATACTTTGTAGCGCCACCTTTTGCTGCGATTACAGCTGTAAGTCGCTTGGGGTATGTCTCTATCAGTTTTGCACATCGAGAGACTGACATTTTTTCCCATTCCTCCTTGCAAAACAGCTCGAGCTCAGTGAGGTTGGATGGAGAGCATTTGTGAACAGCAGTTTTCAGATTCTCGATTGGATTCAGGTCTGGACTTTGACTTGGCCATTCTAACACCTGGATATGTTTATTTTTGAACCATTCCATTGTAGATTTTGCTTTATGTTTTGGATCATTGTCTTGTTGGAAGACAAATCTCCATCCCAGTCTTAGTTCTTTTGCAGACTCCATCAGGTTTTCTTCCAGAATGGTCCTGTATTTGGCTCCATCCATCTTCCCATCAATTTTAACCATCTTCCCTGTCCCTGCTGAAGAAAAGCAGGCCCAAACCATGATGCTGCCACCACCATGTTTGACAGTGGGGATGGTGTGTTCAGGGTGATGAGCTGTGTTGCTTTTACGCCAAACATAACGTTTTGCATTGTTGCCAAAAAGTTCAATTTTGGTTTCATCTGACCAGAGCACCTTCTTCCACATGTTTGGTGTGTCTCCCAGGTGGCTTGTGGCAAACTTTAAACAACACTTTTTATGGATATCTTTAAGAAATGGCTTTCTTCTTGCCACTCTTCCATAAAGGCCAGATTTGTGCAATATACAACTGATTGTTGTCCTATGGACAGAGTCTCCCACCTCAGCTGTAGATCTCTGCAGTTCATCCAGAGTGATCATGGGCCTCTTGGCTGCATCTCTGATCAGTCTTCTCCTTGTATGAGCTGAAAGTTTAGAGGGACGGCCAGGTCTTGGTAGATTTGCAGTGGTCTGATACTCCTTCCATTTCAATATTATCGCTTGCACAGTGCTCCTTGGGATGTTTAAAGCTTGGGAAATCTTTTTGTATCCAAATCCGGCTTTAAACTTCTTCACAACAGTATCTCGGACCTGCCTGGTGTGTTCCTTGTTCTTCATGATGCTCTTTGCGCTTTTAAAGGACCTCTGAGGCTATCACAGTGCAGGTGCATTTATAGGGAGACTTGATTACACACAGGTGGATTGTATTTATCATCATTAGTCATTTAGGTCAACATTGGATCATTCAGAGATCCTCACTAAACTTCTGGAGAGAGTTTGCTGCACTGAAAGTAAAGGGGCTGAATAATTTTGCACACCCAATTTTTCAGTTTTTGATTTGTTAAAAAAGTTTGAAATATCCAATAAATGTCGTTCCACTTCATGATTGTGTTCCACTTGTTGTTGATTATTCACAAAAAAATACAGTTTTATATCTTTATGTTTGAAGCCTGAAATGTGGCAAAAGGTCGCAAAGTTCAAGGGGGCCGAATGCTTTCGCAAGGCACTGTAGTACTGTGCACCTCCCATAGTCTGTTCTGGACTTGGGGATTGTGAAGAGATCTCTGGTGGCATGTCTTGTGAACTTATTGTGTTATTCCAAATGTGTCCACCTGTTTAAAATCCAACTGTCATAGAATATGACCAAATGGAACAGCTATTTATACTACTGTATCTATCATAATAAGCCCATTTTGCTTCAGAGTTTTAGTTATGTGGAATGCTATACTATGCTTTCTCCAGATGTAGAGCATTGACAGAAGAAAAATAATCTAATCCACTCATTTAGTCTATCCCCCATTCACATACCAAAATAAGCACACAAAATCTGCACACAATTGTTATGCTTGCTAAAGCATAATCAGTGTAGATCTCAGAGGATGGAAAACAGCTGCTTTGTAGCAAGCTCTAGTCTAGGAAGGTATTGCAACATTTTGCAAATCTAAAATATGCACTTATAAATCAGCTTGTGGGTGCAAACTGCCTGTAAACCTGAATGTGTGATGGAGATTAGGTGTTCCTATACCATGGAATTGGCCAAAACAGAAAATATAAAACTATATATATATATATATAAAACTTCAGTTCCTCACAATAAAATTACAGCACTTAATAAAGATTGTTTAAAGTTGCTGCCACACAAGTTTGACCTCGTTTCATTGGAGTCAGTGAGGTAGAAAAGAGTGTGGTGTGTCTACCCACTGATTTGGATACAGTGGGAAAAAGCAATGGAAAGTAGATGAATTACTCATGCATTGTGGTCATGAAGGCTGTCATCTGCTGGGACTAGTCTGACCAGGCTCAAAGGGAGTGCACTTTTTCCCCTCCAGTTAGTCATTTTTGGAAGATTTGCTATGTTGGCTTTTTGTTGTCCCTCTGACTTTTTCTCTGTCCCTTTAAAAAAAATGTTTCTCTCTCTTCCTTTATATCGCTCTTTTCTCTTGTTCTCTCTTTGGTGAACACAGTGCACTACCTCGTGTGGACCAGGCTACCAGATGCGAGCAGTGAAGTGCGTTGTGGGGTCATATGGGTCTGTCATGGACGACACTGAATGTAACGCGGCCACACGGCCCACTGACACTCAGGTAAGGACACAGTCCACTAAGATCCATCTCAACATCTCTATACGTTCCCAATCTCCTCTGCACAGATCTGGAGAATTAACATGGGATGAGTGAAAGCAGTTTTGTGGATGCTTTGGCTACAGCCCTTGTATACTACTCAGTTTTCAAGTGACATTTGTGAGAATGTAGTGCGTTCTACATGCAATTTTCTCAGTATTAGACCACCCAGGGCTTGATTTGTCAGACTCAGTAGAACACACAAACACCCTTATCCATTCCTGACACAGTACTTAAATGCTTAGTTGTGAGCTGACCATGTGACTTTCCCCTTCCCCTGCATTTGTAGAATGGTGTTACATTTTATAGTGAGGAAAAGGGGTTTTCCTGTGCAGGCTGCGACACAGGTACAGTCAATGACACACTGTGACCCAGTCCATTATCACCTGGACTCAATGAAGCCTTGTTGTCTAAAGGGGGGTAAGTTGGGGGCTGTGCCAGGCCGCTTTTACCCCCAGACGGAGACACAGAGCTGGGATTGTCTCCCCCCAGCCGTCCGCCTCCTTACCAAGCATGAAGGACCAGGAGAAAAGGGCCTTTCCACGGCAGGGGGCGCACAAAAGCTCCTGTCAGGGAGCAGGGGGGTTCTGGGGGTGGGTGATGGAGGGGGAGGGGGAACTGGCTCTAACCCCAGAAACACAGCCATGGGGCAGGGCTGGTGATGGTGCAAAACATTCCTGGATTATTCTTAGAAACTGTCCTCACCTTGGTTATTATGTAAGTCACACCTACAGTCTGCCAGGGGTATCGTTTGTCTGTCAAGAGTCTTGTACTGTAGTGTAATAGTGTAGTTTCCCACCTTAATGTCCATATGTTAACGGTCTTGTACTGTAGTTTATACCATGGCATTGTTGAATACTCGTTTCCGATTGACTTGAAGGGCATTCTAGAGCGTGCATTATTTCCATATAACACACGGTATATTTGCACGGTAGAATTCAATGACTATAGTTAATTCACACTGTGTTTGAGCTGCTTTTAAAAGTAAAAGTCAAATAGTATTTTTTTTAGCATTGTTGAATTCGATGTTCATAATAACAAGCTAGGGTGAATAGTTTGGTTAGCTGAAGTAGCA
Organism: Oncorhynchus mykiss; assembly: GCF_057628025.1. NCBI lineage: Eukaryota > Metazoa > Chordata > Actinopteri > Salmoniformes > Salmonidae > Oncorhynchus > Oncorhynchus mykiss. The sequence continues at coordinate 54,489,473 of NC_143038.1, read as the reverse complement.
AGTCTGTTTGTTTGGTTACCAAGGCAACTACTGTCTCTATCTAGTAAACTTGCTAGCTACTTCAGTGGATGTTGAACTCATAAAAGTGATACTCAACTTGTGGCTCTATGCGTTCTATGGAAAATAATGAACAACATGGAATGTGTGTAGGCTGGTTCTCTCCTCCTTATGTGAACCTATCTGAAAAACCTCTTCAGTAAAACAATTCCTGCTGTGTCGAAAATAACCAACACAAACAGTGAACATAAACTCACATTCATACAATTGCTGACTAATCGTCACACATTTCATGAACCTCTACTTTTATGGACCTCTCCCCATGCATCAGTTTAGTTTATTAGGGCTTGTTTCTTTCTCTCTCCACGCTAATAGTTGGAAGGCAGAATGGTCTGTTTTCCTGGGGCATGGGGTGGGCAGGTCAGGGTGGGGTGTGGAGTGGTGGGCTGGGCTGGGCCATAAACGCAGACTGAGACTCCGGTCCCAGGGAGGCCCCGGCCTTAATTCCCGACTCAGCCGTCAGGCCCAGTGACCCTGAATCAGTCACTTCACCTCCCTGTGATTCCAGTCAGTCATCCGTGAAGTCGGCTCCGAGACCGCCCACCCGAAACTACTGCATGGCTGGAAAAGGGGGACAGAGAAAAGAATGGAGCTTATCTTTACCTGAGTTGACCAACGAGATGGAGAAAACCAAAAAATACACAACAACGACTTAACACTTGCTTCCTACACACCTACCCACAGACGTGTACACAACGTACATCAACACACACCCACAGTGTCATAGACAGGTCTTGGCTGCCTTTAGAACCAGAGTACCTTCTCATAATTCATCTCCTTTGTTCTTTCTCTTCTTCTTCTCCCACCACCTTCACAACCATTCACTGCATGTTTTACGGTGTATTTTACAGTGTGAGGCTGTGGAGGTTGTGTTCCCCCTCACTTTCTGCCTGCCTGCCTGACTGGCTGGCTGCCAGGGTCCTGTTTGTTTCCACCCAGAGGACTCAGAGTGTGGAATGTGGAGCCCTCTATGGCCCTGCTAAACCTGAGTTAGGCCCCTCTCTGCTCACCTCAGAATTCTGGGTTCAAAGGTCATGAGAGGGCACTGGGAAATAGAGCAGGGCGGAAGGTGAGAAAGGAGCCCAGTGTTGGCATTGGAGACTGGGATACCACTCCACTGTGACACGTTATGACAGGCGTCAGGTTATTCAGAAGGTTGGCCTCATGTGGAGGGGCTCAACGTTGTGTGTTTCTGGGATCTGTCAGAGTAACACTGTTACTTTTAGTCTGGTGAGTACCCTTCTGTCAGAGTAACACTGTTACTTTTAGTCTGGTGAGTACCCTTCTGTCAGAGTAACACTATTACTTTTAGTCTGGTGAGTGCCCTTCTGTCAGAGTAACACTGTTACTTTTAGTCTGGTGAGTACCCTTCTGTCAGAGCTGTCTAGGTTGTGTCCAGTAAGTACATGAAAGTGTAGTACTGTGTGGTGTGTTTCTGTCAGTGTAATTGGTTTGATGGATGTGTCTGTTTGTCCCTGTAGGATTGTGAACTGGCCCAGTGTCCTGTCAGCCACCCAGTTCCCCCTGGGACCAAAGTCCCCTCACACCTTTCACACAAAACCCAGTGGAGGTTCGGTTCTTGGACACAGGTTGGTTTTATTGGTTGCACTACCACTCACTGTAGCAATTAAATACTGTGTGTGTGTGTTGCACTGTACTGTACTGATTTCTTCCTTCTTCACCACAGTGTAGCGCCACCTGCGGCAAAGGGACCCGGATGCGCTACGTTAGTTGCCGTGACATCCAGGGTGGGGTTGCAGAGGATTCAGCCTGCTCCCAACTGGTCAAGCCCCCGGCCAGCGACGGGTGCATTGTAGTGCACTGCGGACAGTGGAAGGTCCTAGAATGGACATCAGTAAGTAACTACTGTCTTTCAATCAACCACCATGTTAAATGCATATACTGTGTACACGTAAAATTAATTAAATTAATATTTGACATTACTAGAGGGTCTTGTGGCTACGGTGTTTTCCTCCATTGCTAAAGTCTTTAACCTTTGTGAACAGTTCTTCTAGAGGGAGATCTGGGAAATCTGTCTACCATTATACGCTCTCTCTGCACTGTTCATTAACTTGTATTTCTAGCCAGCTCAGTGGCCTATAATATCTGAAGTTTATTTAGCTGTGTTTTGTGCTTTTCAGACCACAATTCATAATGACTTTGTGTGATTGGGTGTTTCTCTGGTCCAAGGGGAGGAGGTGATAAAATAGGCTCAGGGGTGTTTGGAAGGTTGGCAGGGAGATGGAAGAAGGCGTGAGGGGTGGAGGGAGGCGTGAGGGGTGGATGGGAGGCGTGAGGGATGAAGGGAGGCGTGAGGGGTGGAGGGAGGCGTGAGGGGTGGAGGGAGGCGTGAGGGGTGGAAGGAGGCGTGAGGGGTGAATGGGAGGCGTGAGGGATGGAGGAAGGTGTGAGGGGTGGAGGGAGGGGTGGATGGGAGGCGTGAGAGATGGAGGGAGGCGTGAGGGGTGGAGGGAGGCGTGAGGGATGGAGGGAGGCGTGAGGGGTGGCGGGAGGTGTGAGGGGTGGAGGGAGGTGTGAGGGGTGGATGGGAGGCGTGAGGGATGGAGGGAGGCGTGAGGGGTGGAGGGAGGCGTAAGGGGTGGATGGGAGGCGTAAGGGGTGGATGGGAGGCGTGAGGGGTGGAGGGAGACGTGAGGGATGGAGAGAGGGGTGGAGGGAGGTGTGAGGGGTGGAGACTTGAGGGGTGGAGGGAGGCGTTAGGGATGGAGGGAGGCATGAAGGATGGACTGAGGCGAGAGGGAGCCGTGAAGGAGGCATGAAGGATGGAATGAGGCGTGAGGGAGGCATGAAAGATGGAATTAGGTGTGAGGGATGGAGGTAGGTAGGCATGGGGCTGGAGGTAGGCGTGAGGGATGGAAGGAGGCGTGAGGGATGGAAGGAGGCGTGAGGGATGGAAGGAGGTGTTAGGGATAGAGGGAGGCGTAAGGGATGGAGGTGTGAGGGGTGGAGGTGTGAGGGATGAAGGGAGGTGTTAGGGATGGAATGAGGCGTGAGGGAGGCGTGAGGAATGCATGAAGGATGGAATGAGGTGTGAGGGATAGAGGTAAGCATGGGGCTGGAGGTAGGCGTGAGGGATGGAGGGAAGTGTGAGGGATAGAGGGAGGGTTGAGTGACGGGCTGTGGAGAGGGGCTAGGATCCTTGTGGTTTACAGATTTTTCTCATCAGACAGAGATCACTAGTCATACTCCCACCATGCTGCAGCTATGGCCACCATGCACACACACACACACACACACACACACACACACACACACACACACAGATAGATAGATAGATAGAGAGATAGATAGATAGATAGATAGATAGATAGATAGATAGATAGATAGATAGATAGATAGATAGATAGATAGATAGATAGATAGATAGATAGATAGATAGATAGATAGATAGATAGATAGATAGATAGATAGATAGATAGATAGATAGATAGATAGATAGATACAGTGGGGAGAACAAGTATTTGATACACCGATTTTGCAGGTTTTCCTACATACAAAGCATATAGAGGTCTGTAATTTTTATCATAGGTATACTTCAACTGTGAGAGATGGAAATTCAAACAAAAATCCTGAAAATCACATTTTATGATTTTTAAGTAATTAATTTGCATTTCTTTGCATGACATAAGTATTTGATCTCCTACCAACCAGTAAGAATTCTGGCTCAGACCTGTTAGTTTTTCTTTAAGAAGCCCCCCTGTTCTCCACTAATTACCTGTATTAACTGCACCTGTTTGAACTTGTTACCTGTATAAAAGACACCTGTCCACACACTCAATCAAACAGACTCCAACCTCTCCACAATGGCCAAGACCAGAGAGGGTGTAAGGACATCAGGGATAAAATTGTAGACCTGCATAAGGCTGGGATGGGCTACAGGACAATAGGCAAGCAGCTTGGTGAGAAGGCAGCAACTGTTGGCCCAATTATTAGAAAATGGAAGGAGTTCAAGATGACGGTCAATCACCCTCGGCCTGGGGCTCCATGCAAGATCTCACCTCGTGGGGCATCAATGATCATGAGGAAGGTGAGGGATCAGCCCAGAACTACACGGCAGGACCTGGTCAATGACCTGAAGAGAGCTCTGAAGAGAGCTGGGACCACAGTCTCAAAGAAAACCCTTAGTAACACACTACGCCGTCATGGATTAAAATTCTGCAGCGCATGCAAGGTCCCCCTGCTCAAGCCAGCGCATGTCCAGGCCCGTCTAAAGTTTGCCAATGACCATCTGGATGATCCAGAGGAGGAATGGGAGAAGGTCATGTGGTCTGATGAGACAAAAATATAGCTTTTTGGTCTAAACTCCACTCGCCGTGTTTGGAGGAAGAAGAAGGATGAGTACAACCCCAAGAACACCATCCCAACCGTGAAGCATGGAGGTGGAAACATCATTCTTTGGGGATGCTTTTCTGCAAAGGGGACAGGACGACTGCATCATATTGAGGGGAGGATGGATGGGGCCTTGTATCGCGAGATCTTGGCCAACAACCTCCTTCCCTCAGTAAGAGCATTGAATATGGGTCATGGCTGGGTCTTCCAGCATGACAACGACGCGAAACACACAGCCAGGGCAACTAAGGAGTGGCTCCGTAAGAAGCATCTCAAGGTCCTGGAGTGGCCTAGCCAGTCTCCAGACCTGAACCCAATATAAAATCTTTGGAGGGAGCTGAAAGTCCGTATTGCCCAGCAACAGCCACGAAACCAGAAGGATCTGGAGAAGGTCTGTATGGAGGAGTGGGCCAAAATCCCTGCTGCAGTGTGTGCAAACCTGGTCAAGAACTACAGGAAATGTATGATCTCTGTAATTGCAAACAAAGGTTTCTGTACCAAATATTAAGTTCTGCTTTTCTGATGTATCAAATACTTGTCATGCAATAAAATGCAAATTAATTACTAGTTTTCTGGATGTACCTATGATAAAAATTACAGACCTCTACATGCTTTGTACTGTAAGTAGGAAAACCTGCAAAATCGGCAGTGTATCAAATACTTGTTCTCCCCACTGTATATACAGCATGTGACTGGGAGAGTCTTCCTGACTGCTTATTTATGCCAGAGCGACTCAGTGACCTCCAGGCAGACAGGAAGCAGCTCAGCCCAAGGCCACAGCAAACAGAAGCGCAGAGAAAGAGACGGATCTGACTCTGAAAGTTCCCTTTACACACTCCTGATATGGAATGAACCGGAAATTATACCTGATGGAGGGGGTGATAACTACAGAATGGCATGGCGGATGGATGGGCCAGTTAGTTCATGAAGTTTAATGACTGTGTTCTACCGTTATGAGACCCAACTTTTAAAGCAGCCTCAGTGTTGTAGTTTTAGCTTGTACATAGGCATATTAAAAGTTCCACTGATCAGTGCCTGTTAAAAGTTCCACTGATTTGACAAATTGGGTCCCTTAAAGTACTGTAGCTACACTTTCTGTTTGTGTCAGCCATGTTTAAAGCGACAAGACACTGACCTAAGCTGCCACGGCATTGTTTGTTTGTGTTTGAATGTTGTTTGTCTTACTGTGTGTGCCTGTGTGTGTGTGTGTGTGTGTGTGTGTGTGTATGTGTGTGTGTGTGTGTGTGTGTGTGTGTGTGTGTGTGTGTGTGTGTGTGTGTGTGTGTGTGTGTCTGTGTGGGTCTGTGTGTGTCTGTGTGTGTCTGTGTGTGTGTGTACACAGTGCTCTGTATCCTGCGGGCAGGGGAAGACCACTCGCCAGGTGGTGTGTTTGAATCTCAGTGACCAGATAGTGGATGTGGTGGAGTGTGACCCTGACGACCGTCCAGCCACAGAGCAGGAGTGTGCCATGTCCCAGTGCCCTGCTCTCCGCTCCAGTGACTCTCGACCCTTCCCCTCGCCCAGCGGGGGCGTCCGCAACAACCTGCCCACAGCTGCCGATGGGCGCAGCGGAGGACGAACCCAGGCCCACCAATGGAGGACAGGACCCTGGGGAGCGGTGAATTTCTTATTAACCATTTACAATCATCTTGCAGTCCTAGGGTCCTTAACATTGAATTAATGCATCCAACCTATATCAGGGGTCGGCAACAGGTGGCCCGATGGATTTTAAAAAGTCTCTTACTGATTTTTTGGGAGTGGATAGAATTTAGTTTTTGGTCAAAAAAGACTAAAATCACCAGGAATATTCCAATATTCTAAGAAATTTTAAAAATGACATGGTCGTGTCTCAATGTTATCAAGGTATGAAATTATTGTTATTTTCAAATATAATCCCTTTTTGGGCTGAGTTGTGGTCAATTTGCAGTGTATAAATTATTATAATTATGTTCCGGGCCCCTGACCATCTGCTCCAACAAAAATTGTCCCGCGGCTGAATCTAGTTGCCTACCCCTGACTAAGGTCAATGAGTTGTGCTGATGGCTTTGGCGGTTAATAGCCTATTGTACAGCCTACAGCTGTTATTAAAAACTGGGTTATTATAGTTGCACAACAATCTGTGTCCCCAAATAGCTGGTATTATTTAATGGATTATGGGAAATAGCAAGAGTTATTTTCTTCTTGAGGATATGTGTCTTAATATAGCAGTACATTATCCATCCAGTTTCCCAAAGCACATAGTCTCTGCCGTCAATCGGACCCTTGCCAGAAAGATGTATGTGTGGTTTTGTATACTGTCTGTCAGTGGGGACCTTTTTTCACATACTGTAGGTTGGTGTGTTTGTATTTATTAATGGTGAGTGAGTGTTTATATGTGCGCTTGTTTCATTGTAGCTGATGTCTGTATGTGCAAAGGTCTACAATATGTGACACTGTGACTCTGGGTAAATGTATTATTGCAGGATCCCCTTGTCTCAGTGAGTTATGAGTGCATAGATGAGCACCATACATTTGCATGGATGTGTTTGAACATGTTTTTGTTATTGTGTCCATACATGCTCATGAATGTATGTGTATTAGTGTTTGAATGTCTACTTGCCTGTCTCTGAGTTAGTGCATACATACCTGTACGTGTGAGAGTGTGTGAACCATTTGTCTCACTCTGTGTTCTCCTCCCTGTGACATCAGTGCTCGAGCACGTGTGCGGGCGGCTTCCAGAGGCGTGTGGTGGTGTGCCAAGATGAGAATGGTTATGCTGCCAACAACTGTGAAGATCGCTCCAAACCCATCGAGCAGCGCTCCTGTGAGTCCGGACCCTGTCCACAGTGGGTCTATGGGAACTGGGGAGAGGTGAGAGAACCCAAGCCGTCCTACAGCACTGATACACTGAGGGGGTTTAGTCACACTTTGAATGCATCATCTCTTTGTTATGAACCTTGGCGTTATCATAGCGGTTATTATTCTACAATTCCATTCTTCTGAAATTGCTTTGCTAGGCTGTATGTCATCATGTACCTGGAGGTGAGGGGTTAACTTCTTGACGCTACCCATCCCTTTAGCGGGATAATTGTCATCAACAACCGCTGAATTGCAGAGCGCCACATTCAAATGATATTACTAAAAATATTTATATTCATGAAATCACAAGTGTAATATAGCAAAACACAGTTTAGCTCTTTGTTAATCCACCTGTCGTGTCAGATTATGAAAATGTGCTTTACAGCGAAAGCAATCCAAGCGTTTGTGTAAATTTATCGATCACTAGACAAAACATTATGAACACCTAGCATCACAGTAGCTTGGTCACGAAAATCTGAAAAGCAATAAAATTAATTGCTTACCTTTGATGATCTTCGGATGTTTTCACTCACGAGACTCCCAGTTACACAATAAATGTTCCTTTTGTTCCATAAAGATTATTTTTGTTTGGCGCGTTATGTTCAGAAATCCACAGGCTCGAGCGGTCATGACAACGCAGACGAAAATTCCAAATAGTATCCGTAATGTCCACAGAAACATGTCAAATGTTTTTTATAATCAATCCTCAGGTTGTTTTCAAAATATATTAATATATCAACCGGCACTGTCTCTTTTTCAGTAGGAGAGGGAGAGTCAATGGCTGCCCCACTCTGCTGCGCAAGCAAAACTCATGCAAACACCTTATCTTTCTCGCTCATTTTTCAAAATAAAAGCCTGAAACTATGTCTAAAGACTGTTGACACCTTGAGGAAGCGATAGGAAAATGAATCTGGTTGATATCCCTTTAAATGGAGCGAAGGCAGGCTATGGAACATGGAGCTTTCAAAATAGAAGCCACTTCCTGGTTTGATTTTCCTCAGGTTTCGCCTGCAATATCAGTTATTTTATACTCACAGACAATATTTTGACAGTTTTGGAAACGTTAGTGTGTTTTCTATCCTAATCTGTCAATTATATGCATATTCTAGCATATGGGCCTGAGAAATAGGCCATTTACATTGGGAATGTTATTTTTCCAAACATAAAATAGTGCCCCCTAGCTGAAAGAGGTTAAAGATCAGAGGTCATAGATAACTGTATTGTGACAATGGAGTGAATCAACTGTCCTGACTCTGTTTACACACTATTCTTTCACCTGCTCTGTCCTGCAGTGTACCAAGCCGTGTGGTGGAGGAATAAAGACACGGCTGGTGGCGTGTCAGAGGCCCAACGGAGAACGCTTTAACGATCTGAGCTGTGAGATTCTAGAAAAACCGCCCGACCGTGAGCAGTGCAATACTCATGCGTGCCCTTCTAGCCCCCATTGGAGCACAGACCCATGGAGCTCGGTACGCTCGTAAATATACACATTTTCCGCCATCTTTTTTAAAAGTCCTCTCATTTCACTACACACAGAGTTTGAAAACAAACAATCAAACTTGAGAGAGCAGGTTGTTTCTGTAGCGCTTACATGCTGGAAACTCCACTTTCCATTTCACTGTTATCCTTCCCTTGGCCTCAGAGACTTGTCATCCTTCTAGAGACAGTTGGGAATTGATTTATTTTCCACATAAGAGACAGGACACACACACAATACACACAACACACCAAAAAGTACAACATATGAAAAGCTTAATTGACAGTTGTGACCATAAGAACACTTTCTCTGTTATCAGTCTTAGTGTTAAAAATTCAGGATCAGTTTGTATCAGAATCAAAGCTAGTTTGTAAAATATTGATTTAAAAGATAATTTATTACTTAAGAGATTTTCTTCTTTGTTTCCTATGTATATAGAATTGACATCCAACGTTTCTGTTATTGCTCTTTGTATTCGCACACTTAGTCATTCGTTGTTCATATGCAAATATTGATCAATGTTTCTGTATATCAGGAGTTTAAGATGCATTGTTTGTTTTTTGTTTTTTGTGAACACCCAAAGAATGGACATATACTCGAGTGTTGTTGCTATTCATACTCTTGTTTTTGTGGCAAAGAAAATGAGTTTTTATGTACTCTAGAGATGGATACATCATTCTGATGCTAAAGCTTTATTGACCATCATAACTGTAAAAATGTAATTTGTCTCAAAGTGTGTAATATGCAGTTCAAACAATAACAAAGCCCCCCCCCCCCCCCAACTCTGTTTCGGTAAACATCTAAGAGGTGGGGCTGGATAAATGTAGCCACTCTTAATTGCATAGACAGAGCTATGGATGCAAGGACTGACCATCCATGACATGAAAATTATAGTTTTAACCATGTTTTGAGGTTATACAGTGTTTTGTTTACAATTACATTGTTTACGAACAAAGAAGTAAATAAAGGTTATATTTTGGGTTCTGATGGGATTAGACAGTTAAACTAAGTTCCTTAGTTAATATAAATTATGTTCTTCAAGAATCAATTGCTATATAGAATGACAAAAGTTTTTTTTTTTAAACGGATCGCAGATTGCCCCTTTAAGGCACATGCAGTTTTTATAGAGAATTTACTAATCATCGTCTGTTTACACCTTATTTTACAGTCCACTATTTACCTGCTATTTATTCAGAAATGTCATTGTAAATGGTAATTACATGATAAGGACCTAATGATTACTGTTTAGTAATGTATGTGCCGGGTAGTTACCAATTATGCTAAATTCTTAAAAAGAAACAGTAGTGTTTCTCAGTTAAGACTAAGTCAACACCAGCTGAAATAGGACTGTAGAATAAAGTGATAACTGTATTATTTGATCAATTATGTGATTCTTCTGGATAATAGTCATTTTACCACAGCTTGAAGTCTTGACCCAGATTCCTTCCTTTTTACTGGCACAGACATAAGAACCCGGCCCAACCAGTAGGTCCAAGGCCCACCGCTCAAAAGGTGCTTGATATGAGTGTATTTATGTCATGTTAGATATGTCTATATATTCGCTTTTGTAAATAGTTTATTTTGGTGCGATCACCAGTGCTCAATACACATGTGAAAATATGCTATGCTCAACCATACCTCACTTGGAACAAACACAACTCAACTAGCCATTAACTTGTACTTACAATGGTGCTTTTGCAAAACAAGGGAGAAATGAGATATAAACATCAAATAATCACTATGTATTTTATTTCAAACTTAAGGTCATAAACTGTTTATTGTGACATAGAGAAATGTATGTAAACTGGTGTTTTGAGAAGTTGTATATATTCTTTTTTTTTTGTCATGTTTTTTTTACGAAGAGTTGATTATTGATTATGTCCCTCGAAAATATTGTAATGTTAGGTGAAAATGTGTTGTAGTTTTTAAAAAGGTAAAGATAATTTTTTAAGTGTGTTCGATTTATTCACCACCAAACCTCAACCAACAAACCTGTCTGTTGGAGCTCAACGAGAATGCCCCATGTCCTAGCTTTGTGAACACACAGTTAGTGCCTGCGACCACAGGGAGAGTTTATAGTGTTCTATATACCTGGAGCTCATCTTCTGAGCCAGTCGTATGTTTCTACCTCATTCTCTTCTAACATCACTCCCCACCCACCTATTATCTTCTGCCGGAGGGCTGCATCCTCATTCACATTCATCATGATCTAGGGTCTGTGTTTTGTTCTACCTCAATGGCTACGAGTGAAATTGAGGTAGTGAAAGCTGATCTTGGATCTGTGGTAAAGGTGCAACCTCTGCCTGGAGCCCACCCAGTCATTTCTAAGGCTAATTGTAACCTCCTGGTCATTAATGTCTGTGCATACATTGCAGACATCACACCTTATTTTAAGGGTCTGTTAACACAGCTCTCAAGCAGGCAGCGAGTGTATTTCTCACTACACCTTGTTCACTAAAGAAAACGATTATTTCTAACTATCTCTAATATGAGTAATGAAAAGGAACCATAAGGTTTGGGTTGATTATGATGAATCCAAAAAGAGTGTGAGTAACTTTTTACACTACTTGATACAACTCCACATGCACATAAGTCTCATGTCACTGTGAAATTGTCGATCATTTGATTTGTAGAATAAATTGCAAAACACAGTTATACAGTATATGCACGATGATGCATTTACAATGTGTTTGACACCGACAGACTCTAGAAATAAAGCACTCTATGCCTCTCATTCCATATGGCAGTATCAGTTCGGGTTTCAAATACATTTGTGTATATTTATATAATGATCTGTATTTATTTCTACTTCATTATAATGTCATGTCAATATTTAATTGTATATGAACTTGCTGAATTTATGTTAGCTCACAGAGTGGCAACGATTAAAATGAACTAGAGGTGCTCTTAAAAAGTGTATTTCATTTACTGTAAAATATCATGTTCATGAACTATCACAAACGATTGCTTATGCTCAAATGAAGTTCCAAAACATCAATTTATATGGATTTTCTTTCAAGTCTATCCTATAGTTTATGTAGCATACAGCTAGGTAGTTTTATTCCATGACTGTCTAAAGTGAAAAATGAAGCTCATATGAGAGAAGATAATAGGTGGAAGCACTCATTGCCATCGGGCTTCCGCCATTTTAACGTAGCCAACTGGGTGGGGATTCCTATGGGTTGGGAGTAATCAGCCAATGATCAGAACATTATCTTCTTCAAATTGGTTAGCCTAGTTTGTAAATGGCGTAAAGCTATATGACTGCCATCTAGAAGCCAAAATAAATTCACGACACACAAGCTTTGGTTCAAGAATCCAGCACTGCAGGTGGTGGTAAATTACCAATATTAGCTTAAACACATTTTTCAAATATCAAAAGCAGAAGAAGATGGACTACTTTAAATGGAGATGTAGATGCCATAATGGCACAGATAAAATGTTGCGAACTCTATACATCTGTATGGAGAAGAGAGGCAAAACATCTGCGCTCTTGAGATTATCATCTTAGTTACAGGAGGACTAGTGTCTAGGGAAAAAACTGATAAACGTACACTCCGGGACACTGGTTTCTAAAAATAGTTTCATTAAATGAGATAATTGCCATGAGGAAACACTAATAGTGAAGCAAACACATTCACTTACACTGCCACAGGCAAGCTTGTAGTCCTGTTAAAAATCTAATCTACAAGTCTGTGCTTTAATTAAGACGATTTCCTTCAGACTTCACACTAATTATACTAGGAACGTGGAAGTGATCATTATAATTAACCAAATTACCTACTATGGATAAAATAGGAAATTATCTCTACAGAGAGCATTACTCGAGCTCACTAACTGGTGTTTGGAAAGGGGTGTTTTCAGTGAATGAAAATGTACAAATCACTGAGCAATATCTTGTCTTATGAGGTCAGGGCCCCAGTGACCTATTTGAGCTATCATGATTTTTCTGTCGGCCAAAGTTCAAAGCCTTTTGTACCAAGGGAAATCTTTATTCTCTGTGACACTGACAAGATGGATCCCCCACTTACTGCGCTTATTCACTCCTCATGCCTGACATGTTTTTTTGTGTGCCTGGCAACACGTGCTCTACAACTACGTTGCTCCCTCATCCGCCCCTCGCCAGTCCCCCCTCGCCCAATGTGGGTTGATGACATTGTTCTGATGGTTGGGGGCTGGTGACAGTGACTCAAATGAAAGCCCGTCAGAAAGACAAGGGTCACATTTGATCTGGGATGAGCCCCTTCGCTGTACAGCTAATCAGTATGGATGGACTTCTGGGAAAGGGCTGTGATCCAAGGAAAAAAAGCAGGGAAAGCCCTGTTGTCTGTGGGGGCCCGGAAGGCCCAGTCGCCTTTGATTCCGGGACGGAATGCAGACTTTGGAATGTGGTTTATTTTAGGCACAACTTGCTGTCTGTCCGGGGCATTGTTATATTTGACACTGTAAATAAAAGCATCTGATTTGAATGGTACAATCGAATTGTGTCTGACTGCATGATAGTTGAAAATAGTGTGATAGTTGAAAATTGTGTTGCAGATTAAAGGTAGTTTTGTGATGATTACACTTTTCATTGATATCAATATATACATTTCACTCAGAGCATGCTAAAATATAAGCCCATTTATATCTGGTTAACCATCATACACCCTTTGTCCTGATCTTGTCCAGATTCTGATTGTGCCCACATTTTTAAACAGGTGTAGATGATTGAAAGATGCATTGTGATCTGATTGTGGTCCGCTCTTCCTGACCATCTCTAAAGGTTGTCAGGCACACATTGTGTCTGGAAATCTTACAAGTGTAGACGCATCTGGACAGTGAAACCATTTAAATCATTATCCTGTTCTCTAAAATCATTGACATGTGGCACTACTGACTTAAGGCTTCAATATGTGTCTTAAAAAATAAAAATATCTGTCAATTAATCTGTCAAATAAGTTGCATAGGGAGAGACCAGAAACTCTGGTCACAATGCAGAAACGGTGGACAGATAAGACACATTTTAATACCATGCATACATGCATTTCTGAAGATGTGGGCACAATAAGAAAGTGGACAAGATCAAGACACACTTGGTAGTGACAGGTATAAACAAGGCTATAGTGTCTAGTTTATGTAATGGTTGTTGGGTAAATTTCTGCATGAATCACATGTAATAAAGGTGTCCAGTTGACACCCATATTGTTTGTGGATATAGAGAATTGGTGGGTGATTTACTTGTGTTCACTAACTGGTGCTTAGTGACAGTGCTGTAATGATTGAAATCCAAGGTAATAGCAAGTTATTGGGGCAGATTAAAATATCTGGAAAGCTCAGTTAAAGAGTATATAAAACCTTGAGGAATGATCTGATATTTGAAAAGCAGCACAGTCTGACTGCCTGCCCTTTGTTGTAAATGACTTTTATTAAATGATTTAAGCTTTTGTATAATACTATTTCTCCTAAATGGCCCTTCAGTACCATGATCCTAGCCTGTGTGTCTGCTCTCTGTGTCTACCTAAATCCTAATTCCAAACACCACTGTAATGCCTGCTCGTAGGCCAGTGGGTAAAACAATAGTATCTAAGTTGGAATGTTACCTAAAACACCATATATGGGCAATAAGAGCACCTTAAAAGTAGAAGTGGCCTGCATGCTCTTAGAGTCCTCATGCAGACTGATGGCTGGCCTCAAGTGGTACTTATAAAGGAGGGCTAACTGTAACTGGTAACAGAACCACGCAATGCTGGGCCCAATAACAGCCTCTTACAGATTTATGCATGTGAGGAACATCTGGAGACTAAGGCCTAGATTAAATCAGATCGAGCGTTAACCAACGTTGGCCGACATCCGCATAGCAGATGTTTTGGCGGTGTTGGAGGTGTAACTGTGGTATGAGCTGACATGTCGGTGAGCGGCTTTTCTTGTGTGCAAAAAAACACCCTTCCTTAATATCCCTTCCGTGTTAGAAGCTCAAAACGGAGCTAGAAAGTGTAGGCTCTATCAATGTTAGAAATAATTACTTTCAAATGTCAAACCATTGATGATGGGCTAATGCATGTTTTCATGTTAATTTGGATGTGGGGGATTTATGCCTATCAGTCAAATTCAAGTGTTTGAACAATCTGATTGAAATTAGCCTTAAGCCAAAACACCAAAATGTAATAGGGGGCTCCTCATAGAAAGACATGTATACATTATATTACAGTACATACATTAAAATGGTCTCCCTTATGTTTATTGAAATTCATTAGAACAAATGTTCTAATGAATTTCGGTACAGAGAGTGTCGGTACAGAGAGTAACCACGCATTGTTGGTGTTTTGTTGGTGTTTTGGCATCATTTTTTATTTGATCATGTCATTCTCCATCTCTTAAAGATGCAATATGCTACAATTCTGATAGTTCGCCTCATTTCAGTTTATGTGATAAAACAATCAAAGTGTAGAGAATCATTGTACCATCTAAACCGCTGTGAAATATATTTTCAATAACCAAAAATATTGTATTTTCAGCTGTTTGATCCTGGTGTACCAAACTAGAAGAAATCTACTACTTTTTAGCCTTGCTTTCAAAGAGAATGGCAGATCTATACCTCAAATTTCTATGTGAATTGGTGGTCCCAAAATATTACATAGTGCAGCTTTAAATTAAATGATTTTAGTAACTTTAGATTTGTCATTCCTTTTCATTTTGTGCTTTTGTTTTCACTTGTTAATATAAAATGAAATGCCATTAATAGTGTATAATGCATATAAAACAAATCCATTCACAAAGTGCTCACTTCTACAGTAATTTCCGGTGGGAAGTAACTTCCAGTTGTTGTCCTCTGGGCCCTGGGGACATTTAGCCCCGCCCTCCCTCTCCTAAATGAGGTGAAAGGTTGTCGTGGGTTCCTGTCCGGCGCGGTCCCTCACTGAGCAGTGCAGTGCGCCATGCTGGGATACTTACTTGTTCAACCGAGAGCCTGTCGCATCCTATCTGTACTTGCAACTCTACACTGCTCATGGGGCATTTAAGCCCTGAACAGCGCCTGACAGGCAGTCCTGTCTCCCAGGCTGTGTGCCACCCCCAAGACCAAAGCCAGTCGCATGCAAGGAACAAAGAGCAATGAAGCCACATTCAAACAGAGCCAGAAAGCTGAAGCCTAGAGGATAAAAGGTAATATAGCTTGTATCTTTCAAAATTAAGACAACTGGCGCCGGAAGTGGCAGCAGTTTACGGGCGCCTAACCAATTGTGCTATTATGTGGGTTTTTTTTCTCATTATTTGTAACTTATTTTGTACATAATGTTTCTGCTACCATATCGTAGGGAAAAAAAGAGCTTCTGGATCTCAGGAAAGCGATCACTCACCTTGAATTAGACAGAGTTTTTCTTCAACAAGCAGGACGCACAGGATGTACTTCGAACACCCGACAAGGCCAACATCCCCATCATTGGCAAGAGAAAGAGACGCAGGTACAGAGGACACAGAGCGGGGTGCCTCGTAAGGATCCACAGACGGCGAGTGGGAAAGCAGCCGTTACCGTCAATATTACTTGCCAACATGAAATCATTGGACAATAAATTAGACAAGGTACGATCATGAATATCCTGCCAACGGGACATCCTGAACTGCAACATCTTGTGTTTCACGAAATCGTGGCTGAATGATGACATAGATATTCAACTAGCGGGATATACGCTGCACCGGCAAGATAGAACAGCACACTCCGGTAAGACGAGGGGGGGAGGTGGTCTGTGCATTTTTGTAAACAACAGCTGGTGCATGAATTCTAAGGAAGTCTTATTTTGCTCGCCTGAAGTGGAGTATCTTATGATAAACTGTAGACCACACTACTTGCCAAGAGAGTTTTCATCCATACTTTTTGTGGCTGTTTATTTACCATCACAGACGGATGCTGGCAATAAGACCGCATTCAGTCAGCTGTATAAGGAAATAAGCAAACAAGAAACCGCTCACCCAGAGGCGGCGCTCCTAGTGGCTGTGGATTTTAATGCAGGGAAATTTAAATCAGTTTTACCTAATTTCTATCAACATGTTAAATGCGCAACCAGAGGGAAAACAATTCTAGATCACCTGTACTCCACAAACAGAGAAGCATACAAAGCTCTCCCTCGCCTTCCATTTAAATCTGACCACAATTCTATCCTCCAGATCCCTGCTTACAAGCAAAAATTAAAGCAGGAAGCACCAGTGGCTCGGTCTATAAAAAACGTGGTCAGATGAAGCAGATGCTAAACTACAGGACTGTTTTGCTAGCACAGACTGGAACATGTTCCGGGATTCTTCCGATGGCATTGAGGAGTGCCCCACATCAGTCACTGGCTTTATCAATACATACCCCAACAGAAGCCATGGATTACAGGCAACATTCGCACTGAGCTAAAGTGTAGAGCTGCCGCATTCAAGGTGTGAGACTCTAACCAGGAAGCTTATAAGAAATCCTGCTATGTCCTCCAACGAACCATCAGACAGGCAAATCCCCAATACAGGGCTAAGATTGAATCATACTACACCGGCTCCAACGCTCGTCCTTTGTGGCAGGGCTTGCAAACTATTACAGACTACAAAGGGAAGCACAGCCGCAAGCTGCCCAGTGACACAAGCCTACCAGACGAGCTAAATTACTTCTATGCTCGCTTCGAGGCAAGCAACACTGAGGCATGCATGAGAGCGTCAGCTGTTCCGGACAACTGTGTGATCACGCTCTCCGTAGCCGATGTGAGCAAGACCTTTAACCTTTCTGATCTCCCCATCCCGGATCCGGGTTCGTGAATACAGACTCAAGCTCATTACCATAACGCAACGTTAACTATTCATGAAAATCGCAAATGAAATGAAATAAATATGCTAGCTCTCAAGCTTAGCCTTTTGTTAACAACACTGTCATCTCAGATTTTCAAAATATGCTTCTCAACCATTGCAAAACAAGCATTTGTGTAACAGTATTGATGGCTAACGTAGCATTTAGCATTAGCATTCAGCTGGCAACATTTACACAAAAAAACAGAAAAGCATTCAAAAAAATCATTTACCTTTGAAGAACTTCAGATGTTTTCAATGAGGAGACTCTCAGATAGCAAATGTTCAGTTTTTCCTGAAAGATTATTTGTTTAGGACAAATCGCTCCGTTTTCTGCGTCACGTTTAGCTATGAAAAAACCCCTGTATCCAGGATTGTGTAAATCTATCAGCAAGCTCATTAGCATAACACAACGTTAACTATTTATGAAAATCGCAAATGAAATGAAATAAATATTCCATCTCTCAAGCTTAGCCTTTTGTAAACAACACTGTCATCTCAGATTTTCAAAATATGCTTCTCAACCATAGGAAAACAATCATTTGTGCAAAAGTAGCTAGCTAGAGTTAGCATTTCGCGTTAGCATTTAGCGTTAGCATTAACGTTAGCATCCAGCACGCAACATTAACAAAAACATAAAAGCCTTCAAATAAAATCATTTACCTTTGAAGAACTTCTGATGTTTTCAATGAGGATACTCTCAGTTAGATAGCAGATGCTCAGTTTTTCCAAAAAGATTCCTTGTGTATTAGAAATAGCTCCGTTTTATACATCACATTTGGCTACCAAAAAAAATCCATAAATTCAGTCCTCAAAACGCAAACTTTTTTCCAAATTAAACTCCATAATATCGACTGAAAACATGGCAAACGTTGTTTAGAATCAATCCTCAAGGTGTTTTTCACATATCTCTTCATTGATACATCGTTCTTGGAAACATGCTTTCTCTCCTGAATCCCAGGAGAAAATGCCTGCACCTGAAGATTACGCACAAATTTAGACAAAGGACACCGGGCGGACCTCTGGAAAATGTAGTCTCTTATGGCCAATCTTCCAATGATATGCCTACAAATACGTCACAATGCTGCTAAGACCTTGGGCGAACGACAGAAAGTGTAGGCTCATTCCTTGCGCAATCACAGCCATATAAGGAGAGAATGGAAAACAGAGCTTCAGAAATTCTGCTAATTCCTGGGTGATGCATCATCTTGGTTTCGCCTGTAGAATGAGTTCTGGGGCACTTACAGACAAAATCTTTGCAGATTCTGAAACTTCAGAGTGTTTTCTTTACAAAACTGTCAAGAATATGCATAGTCGAGCATCTTTTCGTGACAAAATATCGCGCTTAAAACGGGAACGTTTTTTATCCAAAAATGAAATAGCGCCCCTAGAGCTCTAAGAGGTTAAGCAGGTCAACATGGGGCCCCAACATGGGGCCAGACGGATTACCAGGACGTGTGCTCTGAGCATGTGCTGACCAACTGGCTGGTGCCTTCACTGACATTTTCATGTCCCTGATTGAGTCTGTAATACTAACATGTTTCAAGCAGACCACCATAGTCCCTGTGCCCAAGAACACTAAGGCAACCTGCCTAAATGACTATAGACCCGTAGCACTCAGGTCCGTAGCCATGAAGTGCTTTGAAAGGCTGGTAATGGCTCACATTAACACCATTATCCCAAAAACCCTTGACCCACTCCAATTTACATTCCGCCCAATCAGCTCGGGATTCATATGATGCATATGATACTGTGGGTGAGCGCTATTCCAGCCAGGTTGATCAGATTCAATAGCAGACTCAGAGGCTTATAAGTCAGGATGCTGCCATTCATGGTTCCATGTTGAATCATTTAACCCACATATGTCAGAGTCAAGGCCCGCGGGCCACATCCGGCCCGCAAGAAGGTTTTTTACGGCCCCTGGGATGATCTTGATTTATTATTAGAACCGGCCCGCAGCAAGCCGGCAGCCCGCAGATCTTTTACACGCACCAATACTACATTTCCCACAATGCAAAGGTGACGCACCGAGCAGTAGGCTGCTTCATTTCAATATTTATTGGCACAGCAGTCGTCAGCATCACAGTAAAATTAACTTTCAGATACCCATCAAAAATGGCAAAACGGAAGGTGGATACTGAGAACCGGGGGTTTCAAACAAGGTGGGAGTCGGAGTATATGTTCACGAAGGTAGCTGGAAAACCTGTGTGTCTTCTGTGTGGAGAAAGTGTGGCGGTACTGAAAGAGTATAATCTGAGACGACATTATGAAACGAAACACGCGGACAAAAACAAGAATATGGACATGGAACAAAGGCTACAAAAGGCAGAGGAATTAAAACGAGGCCTCAAATCTCGACAGGCTCTGTTCAAAAAAGCCAAATCACAAGGCCAGGCTGCTGTCAAGGCCAGTTTTATTTTGGCAGAAGAGATCGCTAAATCAGCCCGGCCATTTACGGAGGGGGATTTCATCAAAAACTGCATGATTAAAGTTTGTGACGAAGTTTGCCCAGAAAAAAGGCAACTCTTTTTAAATGTGAGTCTGAGCAGAAACACCATTGCCGAGAGAGTAGACCAGTTGTCCATCAATCTAAAAGAGCAGCTTGTGAAAAAGGGAAAAGATTTTATTGCATATTCCTTGGCTGTGGATGAGAGCACCGACATTTCTGACATTGCCCAGTTGTCAATTTTCATCCGCGGAGTGGACTCCAACCTAAGCGTGACAGAGGAGTTTTTGGCTTTACGTCCTATGCATGGCACAACTACGGGGCATGATTTGTATGAAGAGGTGTCAAGATGTGTAAATGAGATGGAGCTGCCTTGGGAAAAACTCGTGGGTTTGACAACCGACGGAGCACCTGCGATGTGTGGACACAGGAGCGGACTGGTGGCGAAGATACGGGAAAAGATGCAAGAGGAAAACGCGACAGGTGAGCTGACAGCTTATCATTGTATCATACACCAGGAAGCGTTGTGCGGTAAAGCCTTGAAAATGGAGCATGTAATGAGCATCATCACGCGCACAGTTAACTTTATCAGAGCCAAAGGTTTGAATCACCGCCAGTTCAAGGCATTTCTGACGGAGTTAGAAACGGAGCATGGTGATTTGCCTTATCACACAGAGGTGCGATGGCTAAGCCAGGGAAAGGTGCTTCAAAGATGTTTCGAGCTTCGTGAGGAGATTTGTCTGTTCTTGGACAGCAAAGGGAAAGACACAACACAACTCCGAGACGAAATGTTTCTGTGTGAAATGGCTTTTCTGTGTGACATTACGAGTCATCTGAATGCAATAAACTTGCAGCTGCAGGGTCGGGATCGTGTCATCTCTGATATGTACAGTACAGTGAAGGCATTTAAAACCAAACTGACTCTGTGGGAGACGCAGATGCGGAAAGAAAATTTGAGCCACTTTCCCAGCTGCCAGACCATGAAAGAGAAGCTCTCTACCAGTGCGTTCCCGAGCACACAGTTGGCTGATAAAATAGGTATGCTTGCCGCTGACTTTCGACGCCGATTTGCTGACTTTGAAGCACAAAAAAGCAGGTTGGAACTGCTCGGTAACCCATTTGCTGTTGACGTGGAAAGCTCACCACCAAACCTCCAAATGGAGTTGATTGACCTCCAATGCAATGATGCACTGAGGGCAAAATATGCGGCAGTGGGTGCTGCGGAGTTCGCCCGTTTCCTCCCCGGCACAATGCCCCAGCTGCGCATCCAGGCTGCTCAAACGTTGTCTATGTTTGGCAGCACATACCTGTGTGAACAACTGTTTTCTTTGATGAACCTGAACAAAACATCACACAGAAGTCGACTTACTGCTGAACACCTCCACTCAATTCTGAGGATTTCTTCAGCTCAGAGCCTTACCCCGAACATTGATGAACTTGTGGAAAAGATGGGACACCACCAAGTATCACCCTCAACCTCAAACAAGTGAACATTACTGTGCAATCACATATTTAGAGTTTTTACTCAGTTCAAGTTTAAAAGTTAAAATTTAATATTTGTTTTCACTGCATGTTACTTCTCCTTAAACAAAGTGTTGTTTTTGATTAATAGATTTTTGCACTTTATTTTTTTGTATTTCAATCCAATTATATTTTAAAAATATTTCAGTTGAGTGGATGATAGAAAATTGCTATTATTGTTTTTTCTTTGAAGTAAATTTAGCCCACTTTTGCTAAAATAGAAAATATAGTCTACTGATGGTGCCTTGAATACCGGTTTCTTTCATTTAATGTTCATGTTATGGGGATATTTATATAAAGGAAATTTGTCTTTTGTGTCTGTTGAAAATTAAAGATTACTGACAGAGCCATAAGAAAATATTGCTTTATTTATCTGATCATATTGTAATATATTTGTTAGGTTTTCAGTAGGTTCAATTAGGTTCACTAGACTATATGCGTCATTTAAAAATTTTTCAATGAACATTCGAACAGTCCGGCCCTCGTCTTGTAGCTGATTTTTTTATTTGGCCCTCCGTCCATTTGACTTTGACACCCCTGATTTAACCCCTTCCCTTCTCTCTGCTGGCTCCCTGTGCCACTCCAAGCTAGCCGGGTCTCTATGAAGCATGCATGTAGTGGCCAGTGTCCCAGTGGCTGCCATAAAGACACAGCCAACAACAACACAGTCAACGCAGGCAGCCCTGTCAGCACAAGCAACCTGCTCAACCTAAACAGGCAACCTGCCCCTCAGAAGGCAAGCGCACCTATCGCCTCAACTCCTTTCTTTGGATTCAACCTCTTATTAAGATTAAATGGACAGACTGCATGCATAGTAAACTATTGCATATTGTGTCATTCTTAATCCCTCTTTAGGGTCTTTAATGAAAAGAAGACAATGTATTATTACTGAGGTTATGCGGTATATGATCTGTATGTCCCATTTCTCTCTGCGTGTGTGTAACTGTGTGCATTTTGTCCCTCCAGTCACTCCATACCCAAAGCCAGAGCTCCTCTACTATGCTGAGCCTGGGGTTCTGGAATTCTAAAATAGTTCTATAGGAGTCCAGTCGACCAACAGCTCCAGCAAATGGAGATTTTGTTTTAATTTCTTAAAAGGGATTTATTTTACTTGAACCAGTCCAGTCAATTGTTTATTAAGTGTCTCTAACAGTCTCTAACAGTCTCTAACTGTGAATGGGAATATTTGATTAAGATGTAAGCCATGTTTGGCAAGTTTGGAATACATTTGTCAACCCTTTTAATCACAAGGTACTTTTTATATTGTACTGTTCATATCATGGAACAAAAGTATAACATCAAGGGTGTGTGTCTTAAAATGACACTCTATATCCCTTGTATAGTGCACAACTAGTCCTGGCCATAGGTCGTGGTAATGAAGAGCCATTTCAGAAGTAGATGCTCATTGCCTGCTTGTTTACCAACTAGTAGAAATATGCCATAGCAAACCAGAATGATCCTGAACTGTAACACTGACATGTCAATCTGCTTGTTGATGAAGGTCCTTCTGAGCTAGGCACTGTTCAGATGTCTTAACCTTTGTATGATATGGATCAGTTCATGCCCAGTTTGGGAGTTGAGGTGTTTTGTAGATTAAATCATTTGTGAAAAAATTATCTCAAACTGGACGTCTAGAAGAAGCACAGTGGCTATTATAGAGGGTATGCTCTTTTGAGAGCATGTTTCAGAATATTGCCAATAGAAATGTAATGCATAGAATCATTTATGGTGTTTACGGACATATTCAATCAATTCTTATCCCAGTCTGCTGTGCCCACGTGCTTCAAGATGGCCACCATTGTTCCTGTTCCCAAGAAAGCTAAGGTAACTGAACTAAATTACTATCGCCCCGTAGCACTCACTTCTGTCATCATGAAGTGCTTTGAGAGACTAGTCAAGGATCTTATCACCTCCAGCCTACCTGATATCCTAGACCCACTCCAATTTGCTTACCACCCCAATAGGTCCACAGACGACACAATCGCAATCAAACTGCACACTCCCCTATCCCATCTGGACAAACGGACTACCTATGTAGGAATGCTGTTCATTGACTATAGCTCAGCATTCAATACCATAGTACCCTCCAAACTCATCATTAAGCTCGAGACCCTGGGGCTCGAGACCCTAGGGCTCGACCCCGCCCTGTGCAACTGGGTCCTGGACCTTCTGACGGGCCACCCCAGGTGGTGAGGGCCTCATTTCATTCATGATTATCATACACTAAATATCTGCTCCGAGCGCATGGAATAGAGCAGCCTTTTAAAATAAATACCACCACTAACACTGACCGTTGTCTTTGACAGTTATTTACTTGAGACCAGGTTATGACTCTGTCATTTCTCGAAGCATGTTGACGTCCTGTGCATGTGCTACACAAAAACAAGTAGAATTCTGTTCATGGACACCCCTGGCTATAACTATTCACTACTTATGACTTTCTTGTACACTCTATTGTGCCAGATTATAGCAACTGAGAACAGGAGCTGGAAAGTGGTTGCTGATCACAGGGGAGTATATTTTTGATGGTCTTAGGCTGCATTTACACAGGCAGCCCAATTATTGGCAAAAGATCTGATCTGATTGGTCAAAAGACAAATATTAGGCTGCCTGTTTAAACACAGCCCTATTGTAGGTAGGCTGTCATTGTAAATAAGTTAAATAAAGGTTAGATACAAAATATTGTGTGCTGTGGTGAGTGATCTGAATGTTCAGAGTCTGCAGCTGTACATCTGTGATGTCACCACTGATGTACATAATGAATATCCATTAACTATGCAACTCAAGTATGTAAAAGACAAAACAGACCAACACGAACGTCAGCCGTGAGCAGTAGATCACCTGCTGGGTGTCGACGAACAGTGGCCATTCAACATGTAGAATCATTGGGAAATAATCCGAAAATGGCTGCAAATATTCTGAGGCTGTGCAAGACCGACGTTAGCGTTGGTCGGTCGTGTCCTTTATAGGGAACAAAGTTGGATGATACAAGCCATTATCTTCAACAGTGCATTTATTGTCATAGGTCGAATTCAACGTTGCTTCTTATCCGAACACAAGCCGGAAGGAAAAATAACACCAAAATGTACACAAGCACTAGTCGGAATAGCAAAAAAACAAACAACAATGCTTAAATAAGAGTTAAGGTGCAACCCATTTCAACAGGAGGCTAATATAAACTGGGGGAGTGCTTTGTAGTCTTGGTAAGAGAACCCATCTCCCCACAGCTAAGGCAGGGAAGTCCTTAGGGTGGTCTGGGTTTGGGGCTACAACATACGTCTGAAAATAGCTGTGCAGCAACACTACCCCTCCAACCTGACAGAGCTTGAGAGGATATGCAGAGAAGAGTGGGAGAAACTCCCCAAATACAGATGTGCCAAGCTTTTAGCGTCCTGCCCAAGAAGACTGCAGCACCCTAGTCGACGGGACGAGGCAGGGGGGCGAGAAGGGGGAACAAATAATTTGTGCATGAAAGAAAAATATGGATTCCATATTTTGTCCAATTATTGAGCATGTGCTGAAAACTCAGAAATGCATCTGAAATCATCCTTAGTTTCAGCATATCAAAAACCATATCAAGGTCCTGATATGGAATCGATATAGCATAATATCTTGAATGTGCTGAGAAAAAACAGATATGCAATGTACAGTATACAGTCAGTATTTGTCAACATGAAGAGAGAAAATAGAATGTCACATATCTCAGGATATTGAATGAGTCCTTATCCGACTATAGGAAAATGTCCAAGTGTGATATTCGGAGTAATCTCAAAATATCATATGTGTATTAAAGGCACATCTGGATTCAGAATTCTTCAGGATGTAGGACATATCCAAAGACTGATAATATGCATTGGAAATGCACTATATTCTCTAGACTATCAAAAACGTGTAATGCAAAGATATCCCCTGATATGAACCCTTTTCGCCCAGTGATTCAGGAGTCATAGCCATGGGAAGTACCGGTACTGAAACAACCCCTGAAAAAACTTTATTTTTTTTACAAAATTGATGCACTGGGCTTTTAATAGTTCTATATTAGCGGATATATCCATCTGCAGCACCAGCCCGGGACGTCCCGATGACTAACCAGGAACTAGACAAGACCTCCAAGTGACCATGACACAACGTCCAAGGAACATTCTAAAAACGTCCCAAGGGCAAACCGGGAACAAGACAAAATCTCCAGGGGACCAACGTCCCAAGAACATATAGGGGAACTTCAGGGGAACATGACACAACGTCCCAAGTACATCCTAAAAACATCCTCGGGACAAACCGGGAACTATAAATAGGTGCCTTAGAGAACATTCCCTTGGGACCATCATGCAATGTCCCAAGGACTGGTAAATGAGTCCTGAGAACACCCGATAAAGGTCCTGACATGGTCCTCAGTGACACCCTGGTAACTTAGAGGGAACTACACAAAAGTCCCCCAGAGAACGTTCCCATGGGACCATCACCCAATGTTCTTGGAGTGTTCTCCAAACTTCAGTGGGATAACGTTGCACCGAAACTTAAGGAACCTAATGGGAACATCGCCGAATGGCCCTCATGACGTCCCCAATTTGTTGGGTAGCTAGCTTGCTAGATAGATAAGCAGCCCGGCAACAAATCAGTCTTATATAATTTCAGTGATATATCAGTATAAAGTTGCCTTAATTTTGAAAGGTGCTAGCTATATTACCTTTTTTTCCTCCAGGCTTCAGCTTTCTGGCTGTTTGAATGTGGCTTGATCGCTCATTGTTCCTTGCATGCGATTGGCTCTGGTCTTCCGGGTAGCACACAGCCTGGGAGACAGGATTGCTTGTCAGGTGCTGTTCAGGGCTTAAATGCCCCAGGGGCTCACACTCTGACATGCTTTGATTACCCAACCCGAACCCAACAGCCCCACTGAACTCACAGGCCTGGGAGTACTGGACTGTGCTGGGGGGTGCTGGTGTGGGGTGCCTGCCTGTCAGACAGAGTTAGACCTGGGCCTGCTCAATGACCCTGGATGTGAACGTGGCTGCTGACTGTGTACTGTATGCTTGGCTCACAGCGCAGCAACTAACTCTAAATGACTCTACCTTCTAATATGGACTTCATCCGTTTAACTAAGGGGCCTCAGCATCCGTCGCACATTTCTGTACGCTCCGCTTGCTTTCACAAAAAGCAAAAAACGATGCCCTGTAGCAAATGTTTTTTTGTGTGAATGTCAGTAAATTAAAATCTCAATTTATCAAATATCAAAGTGCTAAATGTGGGAAATGTCTATGTCTAATCTATGTTTATTTGGATTCAAACCAATTCTCATGACTTATGCACGATCCCATGTTATGTACTGTATTTGCTAATGAAAATGTCCCTAACCTGTTGTGCACTCTGAAGCCCTGTACATGTGTGTATTGTTCTCAAGAAGAAGTAGACTGAAAAACGAATCAAGTGAATGATAAAAGGTATTTAAACTATTCCCATTGAAGTCATAAACTACTTGACATTGTTCTGGTATTTGTTCTCTGTACAACCCCTCCTCTTACAGTGCTCTGCCACCTGTGGTAAAATATGGAAGAACTGTAAGGTGAGCTGTATGACCAGGTCAGGTCGACCTGTTTCAGAGGACAACTGTAAGCACCTGACCCAGCCCAGCAAAGAGAGGAGCTGCTGGGGGCACCGCTGCCCCAAGTGGACGACAGTGAACTGGGGAGTGGTACTCTTTAAACATGCAATAAAACACTGCTGACTACCACCACGAATCACGCTCCCACTTCAGCACTCTTTATTTTACTTGCTTATTCACTGGTGGTGTGTGAGCATATGCGTGTGTGCACGTGCACTGTGAGCTGGGTATCTGAGCAATGTGGTGTCAGAAGAATTTGTATTATTCTGTACATACATCTGTGATAGTCCATTTAGTATGACATATAATGTTACGTTACTTTATGAATGGAATAGCGGTCGTAAAATATAATATGAATTATAACACGTATACTATCATATGTCTTACCCGGTCGTATAATAGCATGCGAATTGGATGATTGTCAGGTTCGTTAGTATAGACGGACCAAGGCGCAGCGTACGTAGAGTTCCACATATTTATTAGACAGTGAAACTTAGAAAAAACAAAACAATAAAGAATAAACTAAATGTGACAACAATGCAGTAACTAAACATAAACAATATCCCATAACCCACAGGTGGAAAAAAAAAATACTTAAGTATAATCCCCAATTAAATCAAATCAAATCAAATTTTATTTGTCACATTCACATGGTTAGCAGATGTTAATGTGAGTGTAGCGAAATGCTTGTGCTTCTAGTTCCGACAATGCAGTAATAACCAACGAGTAATCTAACCTAACAATTCCACAACTACTACCTTATACATACAAGTGTAAAGGGATAAAGAATATGTACATAAAGATATATGAATGAGTGATGGTACAGAACGGCATAGGCAAGATGCAGTAGATGGTATAGAGTACAGTATATACATATGAGATGAGTATTGTAGGGTATATAAACATAAAGTGGGATAGTTTAAAGTGGCTAGTGATACATGTATTACATAAAGATGGCAAGATGCAGGATATGATAAAGAGTACAGTATGTACATATACATATGAGATGAGGTATGTAGGGTATGTAAACATTATATTAAGTGGCATTGTTTAAAGTGGCTAGTGATACATTTTTACATCAATTCCCATCAATTTCCATTATTAAAGTGGCTGGAGCTGAGTCAGTGTGTTGGCAGCAGCCACTCAATGTTAGTGGTGGCTGTTTAACAGTCTGATGGCCTTGAGATAGAAGCTGTTTTTCAGTCTCTCGGTTCCTGCTTTGATGCACCTGTACTGACCTCGCCTTCTGGATGATAGCGGGGTGAACAGGCAGTGGCTCAGGTGGTTGTTGTCCTTGATGATCTTTATGGCCTTCCTGTGACATTGGGTGGTGTAGGTGTCCTGGAGGGCAGGTAGTTTGCCCCCGGTGGTGTGTTGTGCAGACCTCACTACCCTCTGGAGAGCCTTACGGTTGTGGGCGGAGCAGTTGCCGTACCAGGCGGTGATACAGCCCGACAGGATGCTCTAGACCTTGGTGCAGATGAAGACTCCTGCCATGGAGCGGGACTGAACGCTGTGCCTTTACAGGGCACCAATGCCAAAGAAGACTCTGGCCTTGGAACTGGACTGTACGCCGTGCTTAGACTGAGCATCGGCGCAGGGGAAGGCTCCAGCCATGGAGCTTGAGGTTCCGGACCGTTGACCCTCGCAGGAGGTTCGGGACCATTGACCGTCTCAGGAGGTTCCGGACCATGGACCGTCTCAGGAGGTTCCGGACCGGGGAACGTCGCTGGAGGTTCCGGACCGGGGAACGTCGCTAGAGGTTCCGGACTGGGGCACATCACCGGAAGCTTCGGACTGGGGAACATCGCCGGAAGCTCTGGACTGGGGAGGCGCACTGGAAGCCTGATGCGTGTAGCCGGCATAGGTGGCGCCAGACAAGTGACACGCACTTCAGGGCGAGTGCGAGTAGCAGGCACAGGACGCACCTGACTGGGAAGGCGCACTTGAGGGAGAGTGCGAGGAGCAGGAACAGGACGTACCGGACTGGGAAGGCGCACTTGAGGTGGAGTGCGAGGAGCAGGCACAGGACGTACTGGGCTGTGGAGGCGCACTGGAGGTCTGGAGCGTAGAGCTGGCACAACGTGTCCTGGACAGATGACAACCTTCGCACGGCAAGTGCGGGGAGCTGGCACAGGACGTACCGGGCTATGGAGGCGCACTAGAGACACGGTGCGTAGAACCGGCACACATTGTACCGGAACTATAACACACTTCTCAGGACGAGTACGGGGAGCTGACTCAGGTGCACTAAACTGACAACACGTTCCTTAGGGCAAATGCTGTGCATCCTCCACCAACTCAACAACTCTCCCATTTCTCTCTCTTCCAAATTCTCCCTCTTCTCACAGACTGGCTCTGGTTCACTCCTCGGCTTCGCCGACTGCTCCCCCCCAGAAAAGTTATTGGGGTTTCTGTGGCCTTCCTCCCCGACGTCGTCGCTGTCCTCTCATGCTCCTAAGCGACTCCCGCCAAGGAAGGCAATCCTGTCCTTCCAGGATTTCCTCCCAAGTCCAGGATCCCTTCCCATCTAGGATCTCTGCCCAAGTCCAGGATACTTCCTCCTCCTGGGCATGCTGCTTGGTCCTTTGTTGATGGGAAATTCTGTCACATTCGTTAGTATAGACGGACCAAGGTACGTAGCGTTCCACATATTTATTAGTCAGTGAAACTTAGAAAAAACAAAACATTAAAGATTAAACGAAACGTGACGACAATGCAGTGCGAACAGGCAACAATATCCCATAACCCAAAGCTGGAAAAAAATCTACTTAAGTATGATCCCCAATTAGAGACAGCGATTACCAGCTGCCTCTAATTGGGAATCATACAAATAACCAACATAGAAAATAAACCTAAAACCCCACATAGAAAATATAAACTAGATCAACCCCTAGTCACGCCCAGACCTACTCAACCATAGAAAATAAATGCTCTCCATGGTCAGGACGTGACAATGATTCGTAGTATTATGCTTCTTTCTCTCAGATTGCTTTTTGCACTGTAACAATAAAGGAGAATTACAGGGAGAATTAACTTTGGCAGTTATGGTAACTAAAGACAATGGTTAGGAGAATTTGCGTAGCAGGTTAGTTGAAATGGGTTAAGTTTTGAATAAGGGTTAGGAGAAGGGTTAGCTAAAATTACGCAACTTGAACACAAAACCTTTGGATTGGATTACGTCCACCCATCCTCCCCGACCAACCTCCCTGCTTTCGTTTCTGTCTGAGGTAACTAGACCATTAGTAGGTATCATACATCTTGGAGGTGCTCAGAAATACATAAGGATGTTTTGCATGGCTCTGAAGCCAGGCAGTGAGTTGGCATTTTTTCTACCATGCATGACTGCTCAGTAAGACGTGTCCTGTTGCACATCACATTGTGGTCTGTCTGCTAGGCTGTAGCTCATCCCTCTGGCAGTTTGAGACGATCCCATATTGGGCTGCTATCTGGGGCAGTGGGAGGGATAGTCATGCCTCCTCTTTCATCTAAGCCTGGCTGAGGTTGACTCTAGCCAGCATGAAGCTCCCTGTGCCGCTCTCCCTCCCCGTCTGCCCTCCTATCCCTCCCCAATGGGAAACGTGCCAAAGGCTCCTCTCCCTCTACCCCGCCAAAGAGACAACTTACCACTTACCACAACAGGCCAGACACATTCCCAACATGCACCTCTCCAGCTGGAGAGTCTGATGCTCTTTCTCCCGCTATTTCTCTCTCTGTCTCTTTCTCATTCTCCCCCTCCTCCACTGATCAGGAGCCCAAAAGAGATATACATATGCCCTCTATCTCAGACAGCTCAATTGCATACAGCACCCTAAACAATCTTAAAACCAGGAAACAGCTGATTTAACTGAATGTACTGTACTATAATCATTTAACAGACACCCTATGGTAGCCATGGACCATTTCACAAGATTTACAAAATGCACACATTTTTTGCATCCACAATTGGCAGATAAAAATAACTAAATTCTCCACATGTTAACACCTGCCAACCTGCATTCACACATGTACCCACTTGTGAAGCCATGGTGCCCTCAAACTCAAGTTACAGTTCCACTGCATTTTTTTCATTGTTCCCCTCTAATCGGCGACTGATTTAGACCTGGAACACCAGGTGTGTGCAATTAATGATCAGGTAGAACAGAAACCCAGCAGGCTCCGGTCCTCGTAGGGTAACGATTGAGGACCCCTGCCATAGTGAGTAGTACCTTCATAAACAATCAGCTTTATTTTGAATGTAATTATCAAGTATGATATTCAACAAATCATTAGTAATTACAAATGCAGTCTTAAATGCTCTTAATCTTATGACATTTCAGAGGGGAAATGTTCCTCTTACAAGCAGAGCTTATAGAAAATGTAAAAATCTGATGTTAGCTTTTTCAGTAATCACACTTGGAATTTCTTGTTTTGATAATTAAATCAATACAAATGATTGAAATATAGAGAAGATAGGTAGCATAAAGAGATGGGATTATTGGCGCTTTTAATGGTTTACATGCACTCATTTAACAAGGCAGTTTCTCACCTCTCTCGCTCTTCGAGCCTCAGGAGGGCATGGACATCTGGATGTGTTTACACACACGCACGCACACGCACGCACACACACACACACACACACACACACACACACACACACACACACACACACACACCCTCACACACACACACACATACATGATAATGAAAGGCCTTACCTTCATGTGCCGTTAGCACGTAAAATCTCCCTTGGGAAAATGCACAATTAGCAATTATTGTTGCTGCACAAAATCCAATTAAAATGTAATTACAAACACTTTCAGGATTAACAGTATTGAAAGTAGCTATTTGGCTTTGAAGACGATAAGCATTCACATTAAACATATAAACATTATAACATTTGCCTTGTTAATGTAACTCTATGTTTCTAATGTTGTATTTGTAAATACCTAGATAGGCCTGCTGTACATGCACATGTGCAAGGTAAGCCAGGTAGTAGTGAAACATTACCCACTAACCAATATCATACTTTCTACTTACATGTTGGGATTTTCCTCCAGATGTATTTCTGTTGCGTACAGCTGTAGGTAAAGTTTATCAAATGTTTTACATTTCTTGCATTTTTGAAGAAGAAAAAACATGGTCAAATCAGAAAGACATTCTACATTCAAAATATGCAATGTCCTCAAGGCAGGGGTTCAAGTTTGACTGTCTAGTGGAGACTCTCTCTCTCCCCCACTCTCTCTCTCTCTCTCCCCCACTCTCTCTCTCTCTCTCCCCCACTCTCTCTCTCCCCCACTCTCTCTCTCTCTCTCTCTCTCTCTTTCTCTCTCTCTCTCTCTCTCTCTCTCTCTCTCTCCCCACTCTCTCTCTCTCTCTCTCTCTCCCCCTCTCTCTCTCTCTCTCTCCCCCACTATCTCTCTCCACCACTCTCTCTCTCTCTCTCTCTCTCTCTCTCTCTGTCTCTAACTGTCTTCATTCTGTAAACAGAACCTTCGTTCAACCTTACATTGTTCTTGCACATAAAATCATGTGGTTAGAGCTTTTGAACCAAATTCCTAGACCTATCCTTGTTTTGATAAGACTGTATAATGTTTTGCAATGATTATGATGTGTTAGATCTAATTAGAAGTATTCCTGTTGATATTGAAGCAAATTGTAGTGAATGATGTTGAATTCAAATTATAGTGGTATAGCAGTCAAATGTTTAATAATAAGCTGTGTCCTTCAACCTGAAGCAGCATATCGTCTAAGTCAAGATGCATTACATACACAAAGTACAAACCACAGAGGGGTCTGGTGTGAGT
The DNA here is from genome assembly GCF_057628025.1 of Oncorhynchus mykiss. NCBI lineage: Eukaryota > Metazoa > Chordata > Actinopteri > Salmoniformes > Salmonidae > Oncorhynchus > Oncorhynchus mykiss. Next base: position 54,456,609 of record NC_143038.1, on the reverse strand, counting down.
CAAACAAATGTCTTATAATCAACAAACAAAATGACAGAATGATTTATGCCATTTAATTAACTTTCTACATGTAGTTCCACAGGCACATGTAACTGAAGTTGTTTGCTTGATAGTGTAGTCTTGTGCAGGGACATAATCTTATTGAAGACCTAAAGACTTGCTAGCTAACCCAGGCTCAACACCTGGTAAGTTAAACCAGTGTGTGAGAATGACATTATAAACTTGATGTCTTTGCTGTGGAAAGTAAGGAAGGTAGCCATGAATCATGCCACCACCTTCCCTGCAACCGCTGCCTGAACTCAATTCAACAGAATTGATGTTAAAGAGTTCATAATTTGCATATTTTGTTTCAACAAGTGCACAATTGTAACGTGGGAAGTAGATGGCTAGGCTAATTGTTCCACTGGAACAGGTGATTCGAAGATACAATTAAAACTAAAGAGAGAGAGATACACTTGTATTACCATATATACCCTATATACAAAGGTGTGTGGATACCCTTTCAAATTAGTGGATTCCTTTGAAATTAGTGGATTTCACTATTTCAGCCACACCCGTTGCTGACAGGTGTGTAAAGCACATAGCCATGCAATCTCCACAGACAAACATTGGCAGTAAAATGGCCTTACTGAAAAGCTCAGTGACTTTCAATGTGGCACTTCCAAAAAGTCAATTTGTCAAATTTCTGCCCTGCTAGAGCTGCCTGGGTCAACTGTAAGTGCTGTTATTGTGAAGTGGAAACATCTAGGAGCAACAGCGGCTTAGCCGCGAAGTGGTAGGCCACACAAGCTTACAGAACGGGCTAAAGCATGTAGCGCGTAAAACTTGTCTGTCCTTGGTTGTAACCCTCACTACCGAGAACTGTTCATCGGGAGCTTAATGAAATTAGTTTCCATGGCCGAGCAGCCGCAGACAAGCCTGAGATCACCATGCGCAATGCCAAGTGTCCGCTGGAGTGATGTAAAGCTCGCTGCCATTGAACTCTAGAGCAATGGAAACGCATTCTCTGGAGTGATGAACCATGCTTCACCATCTGGCAGTCTGACGGACAAATCTGAGTTTGGCGGATGCCAGGAGAACGCTAAGTGCCCCAATGCATAGTGCCAAATATAAAGTTTGGTGTAGGAGGAATAAAGGTCTGGGGCTGTTTTTCATGGTTCGGGCTAGGCCCTTTGGTTCCAGTGAAGGGAAATCTTAACCCTACTGCGTACAATGACATTCTAGACAATTCTGTGCTTGCAACTTGTGGCAGCAGTTTGGGGAAGGCCCTTTCCTGTTTCAGCATGACAATGCCGCCATGCACAAAGCGAGATCCATACAGAAATGGTTTGTCAAGATCGGTATGGAAGAACTTGACTGGCCTGCACAGAGCCCTGAACTCAACCCCATCAAACACCTTTGGGATGAATTGCTACGTCAAATGCGAGCCAGGCTAAATCGCCCAACATCAGTGCCCGACATCACTAATGCCCTTGTGGCTGAATGGAAGCAAGTCCCCACAGCAATGTTCCAACGTCTAGTGGAAATCCTTCCCAGAAGAGTGGAGGCTTTTATAGCCTTTAATAGTCCTTTACTAGTGGACCGATATTGCCATCTGCAGTGCGAGCAAAAAAAAACTCCCTTTGGACTCAAATAACTTACTTGGTGATGGAGAAAATAGGTAGGGAGGAATGATATCATTCACAGACATTATGACAATCAAGCAAACCACAAACATGTAAGAGAATAATTTTTTAATGAGTCCTACCTTCTGTTTTGTTCTCTTTCAGTACTCAGCATCAAGCAGCAATGGAGTACAAGAGCGGCCAGACCTGCCGGGTCACTGACTGCCCCTCCTGTACTGGTGGAGCGAGGGAAAGTGGCATTCGGTAAGTGCAGCCTTGACGGCTCTTTGGATAAACCCATCCACATGTTCTCCAAAATAAAGGTCAGTTGGAGTGTGTATATTTTGTGTACTTCTGTTTTAAGCTAGGTGAGAGTGCAGCTGACAGCCAGAGTGGAACCTCGAGCTGGTCCCAGAGACATTCACTGTCAGGAGGGGGCCGAGGGAGCTCTAGAGCGTGCAGTGGCGTGTGAGGAAGGATTGGAGAGCAGCGCCTGTGATAAAATCCGATGAATCCCTCTCTACCATATCCCTCCTGCAGTGTTCAAACAGAAGCAGTGCTTTGGTAAAATCAATGGGGAAGCCAGGAATAAAAGGCTACAACCTATGTGTTGTGATAAGTGTGTTGTTTGCTGCTTTATAACCTGTTAGTTCATATGCCACCGTGATATATAAGGCCAAGATAACAAGAAGACGACAGTCCCACAATGGGCAGAATAAATTCAACCACATGTTTGTTTAATCACAAAACATTGGGTTACGAATGTAACCTTGGTTCTCTGAGTAGAGTAATTGCTTGCAAAACGACCTATGGGAATTCCTTCCCATGATGTGATTGAGATGCTTAATATCAAATATGTTTTTAGTCACGCCACACCCTTATTGTACCCACATAACCTGTCACTATATAAAGAAGGTGTGGGGTGACATACTGTCTACTACTTCACTCGAACCCCCATGGAGGTGGAGGAACAACATGAATACTTGGTGACCCGTTACTCTACTCAGAGAACTAAGGTTACATCCATAACCCAATGTTCTCTTTCGTTTTTGTAATGACTCGACAAACAACCTATGGGAGACGCTGTACCAAAGAGGTCATTTGGGATAACTCACCATTTAACTAAATCCAGATTAGTCCCTCGGACATCCTTGTATCCACTACAAGATGCAACAGAATATAATACCCAACAGGGTAACACAGAATTTCAACTGTGATATTCAACCGCAAACTGAAAGCTAGAACTTAAAACATGAGGTACAGGACATCTATCTCCCTGATGGTTGATAAGTAAGTATTACAACGTTCATGGTACGCTCACTTATCTGGGTTGAGAGAGTGTGCCGTGTCCAGAACCACAGACATAACATTGACTCTGTAGTACCTCATGAAAGTCATGGGTGTTGCCCAACTTGCAGTAGCACAGATATAGTCCATGGAGGCCTCTCTGAACAGGACCCATGAAGTGGCCACACCCCCTGATGAAGTGTGATACCAAGCTGTCTGGAGTTGTTCTACCTGCTGCAGCATATGATTTTGACACTGCATTGGTAATCCAATGTGCCAGTACCCCTGTGCTCCCCATAACACACAAAAAGCTGTTCCGTTTGATGAATAGTTGCTGTTACAGCAACATAGGCACTCAATGCCCTAACCAGGCAAAGTGTATTCAACTCACAACTCTCCTGAGTGAGGAGGCAGGTGAAATACCGTTATGATTAAGGGCTGGTTAGTATGTGATGATGAAAGCACCTGAGTTAAAGTACCTAAGAATGCTGAATTTGCCCGAAGCACTGCCTTATATCCATCTTCTGCTAAAGTAAAGCATGAAGGATTGGGAGAAAGCGCATGTAATTATCCAACAAGCTTTGCTGAAACAATAACCAATAGAAAGGCAGTCTTGACTGAGAGCTCACAACAGACAAGTGAAGACAGGGGCTTAAATGTTTGGATCAAATCAAATCACATTTTATTTGTCACATGCGCCGAATACAACAGGTGAAATGTACAGTGAAATGCTTACTTACAAGCCCTTAAGTTTTAAGAAAATATCAAAAGAATAAATAAGAGATAAGAATAACAAATAATTAAAAAGCAGCAGTACATAACAATAGTGGGGCTATATACAGGGGGTACCGGTACAAAGTCAATGTCAATGTGCGGGGTCACCGGTGTTGAGGTAATTGAGGTAATATGTATATGTAGGCATAGTTATTAAAGTGACTATGTATAGATGATAACAACAGAGAGTAACAGCGGTGTAAATGAGAGGGGGGGCAATGCAAATAGTCTGGGTAGCCATTTGATTAGGTTTTCCAGAGTCTCATGGCTTGGGGGTAGAAGCTGTTTAGAAGCCTCTTGGACCTAGACTTGGAGCTCCGGGACCGCTTGCCGTGCGGTAGCAGAGAGTATAGTCTATGACTAGGGTGGCTGGAGTCATAAGTGATCGTAGGACAATATCTAACTCCCATGAGGGTACTGAAGGAGCGATACTAGAGGGTACGTCCCTGGTGATGAACCCACAATTTGTTCATGACTCATAGAGATGGCTGCCACATACACTTTCAATGTAGATGGGTACTTCCCTGCAAACTGACGCGCTCTCGAGACTGATCTTCCTCAAGACCTGAGAGAGCAAGGGAATTGGTGGAAATGCATACAGCAGCCCCTTGGCCACCTGTGTGATAGGGCGTTGACCCTTTATGGAGAACCACATAGAATAATAGGTTGAGTCTTGTGATGTGAACAGATCAGGAATGGTCCAGATCATCTTCACTACTGTGGGATGTATCCTCCAGTCTGAAGGAAAAGGGCCTCCTCTGCTGCCTGATTCTCCACCCCCGGCAGGTGTATTGCTCTGAGGGATGCCCAAAGTAGTATCTCCCCCTCTTCCTGGTGCAGTGCCATTGACCTCAGTACGCCCTGGTGGATGATTTGTGCAACCGCGGTTATGTTGTTTGTCCGTATCAGTACATGTTGTCCTCTCAGTACTGGGAGGAAGTGGCGGAGTGCAAGGTGAACCACCTGCAGTTCCAGTACGTTGATGTGAGCTGTTGTCCATGGTGCTGACCATACACCGTGAACCCCACCAAGTCACCCCATTGCGAATTGTGCCAAGGTGAACTCCACTGGGAGTTTGAAGTGCTTGGCTTCAGCATTGAATTGCTCTCCAGCAATTAATTGAAATTGTCAGCTTTTTGTGTTCCTTTCTGGGACATAGATTGTGTCTGTTGTACCAGCTCTATATTGGCCGCATGTGGAGAAAGTCCAACAGTACAACATGGACTGCAGCAGTTGGGAGGCCTAGGAGACTCTGACTCTCTACTGCTGTCATCTGTTTCTCAGTTACAATGTTGAAAGACAATTTGTCTATGATTACCACTCTTTCTGGAGAGAGTGTTGCTCGCATGATTTGAGTGTCCAGTGTCAAGCCCAGGAAGTGCACACACTGAGTGGGGACCAGAGAAGTTAATTGTTAGTTGCAACACGGAAAGGTGATGTGAGTCCATGGATATATGTGCCAAAGCTTGGCTTCGTAACCCTGCACATACAGTATTAGCCAATCATTTAAGCAGTTCAGGACCCTGACTCCTGCTTGGTTAATGGGAGCTAGCACTGCGCTTATGCACTTTGTGAAAGTGCAAGGGGCGAGCGAAAGGCCAAAGGGTAGAGCGCGAAATTGAAAAGCACATTTTTCAAAGGAAAATCTCAGGTATTTTCTTTGTGCTTGTAGAATGGGGACTTGAAAGTATGCGTCTTTCAGGTCCACTGTGGAGAACCAAATGCCTGGTTGTACTGACTGAAGGATGGTTTTGATTGGCAGCATTTGAAGGGAAGTGCTGAAAGATGACGATTCAGGCACCTTAGGTCCAGGATCAGACGGAGGCCGCCGTCTTTTTTTGGCACCAGAAAATCAATTGAGTAGAACCAGCAGTTTTGTTCCACTGGTCCTACCTCTTCGATTTCTAGCTTTTCCAGGAGCCAGGAGATTTCTGAATAGTGTTTGCTTTTGAGCAGGGTTGCGAGCTGTTGTTTCCAAGACAGCCCTGAAGCGTGGGTGTCACTGACAAAATTGTAGTACGAAGCTTTGTGTTAGAGTGCATAACACCCATTTGTTGGCCATTTACCTTTTCCAGCTGGAAAGGTGGTGCTCGAGGAAATGGTGTTGCACTAGAAAGTCGCTTCCATCAGGACCGAGGCTCTGCGTGCTGTAGTGCAGAGGGGACGAAGACTGCATATGGTGCACTTCTACCACTACCTCTTGGACGATGCTGCACTCCACCTCTTCTGTAGGGTTGAGAGTGTCTGTTCCTCCACTCCTGAACAGGTGAAGCGTGAGTCAGAGGCTGGTTTCTTGGCATCTCAGTTGGGGCCCTGGGACGGGAGTAATGGTTTATTGACTGATGCATTCTAGGCTTTGGAATGAGGTGCTGAAGCTCCATCTGTGCATCTCTGTCCTCCTTAGACACTTGGGAAAGGCTGGCCGCTGCTGGGCCAAATGTCTGGCCAGGTGATATGGGTAGACCTAGGAGTGGAACCTTCTATTTGTCAGGGAGCTTGGACTGCGCGAACCATACTGTAGGTGGCACCGAGCAACACATTGTTCCCAATGATTTCCCAACCATCTGAGCATTGCCCTGAAGGCATTGGATGAGCAGATCTGTAACTGTAGACAGTTATTTCATGGTCTCAGCATCATAGTTTGCCGAGAGGCAATCCTACCTCAACCTCAAAAACCTGTTCTGTGGGTGCTTGCATTTGCTACATATGCCAATCCGGACTAGCGCGCCAAAGTGCTGAGGGTTCATGTGAGGAGATTTTTTGTGATTGAAAAGACTCGATAGTGCATATGTGTAACCAACCAACTAGATTCGATCTTATGTAACAACATTTGAAATTGTGTTTTTTACATTGAATAAAAGTAGCGACTCAGAGCTGTAAAATGGTATATCATACACTACAGTTGAGGTACAATGGGAAAGTAATTCTGCTTTGAAAGTTGATAAACTTGTAACCTCACTTTTGAGAAAATGTCCCTTAAATATTTTGGTACACCTACTGGAGAGCTCTTCTTTGTCTACACCCATTCATTATCGTTCACACTCTCTAAAGCCTTAGCCCCACCCATCTCTTTAAGGATTCAAATGTGAGGCCATGTACTAAACAACCAAAGATTTCAAGACTAAAGGCTGGTTTATACTACAGGAGTGTTAGTAGTAGGGTTGATCCGAGTGTTCTGACTTAACAACAGCAGTCAAGCACCCAAGCTAACTGGCTAACTTTGGCTAGCTACCTCCAGACACAAATGAGAGAACAGCTCACTCTGACCAGTTTACTCTCCCTAACAGAGCTGGTTAGGCTATTTTTATGTTATCCAGAGCGTTGGTGAATGCAACTGGGCTGCTGGTAACAATTTAATTACGCTTTATTGAGCTAATTCGTCAGTTATTATGCACTCTGGCACACTCAGGCAACAGTGCTATGAAATCGGAGTAGATAGACATAGCTGGCAAACTCTCTCTGGCTATCAACAGTTGTCGCAATGACATCATGAACATTCTATTGAAATGGTTACTTGCACAGTGGAGTATTTTGTTTAGACATGTAGCTAGTTAGTTAAACAACTAACCATAATCCCAACTCATAATGTTACTAGCCTGCATGAATCTGCAGGTAACTAACCAACCAGGTTCAATGTTAGTTAGCTGACATTGGGCTATAACTAGCAATGCAAATGGTTCTGAGATACAAAAAATATACATACCCAGCTAGCGAGCCAGCCAGCCAACGTTAGCAAGCTAGCTAACAGTATACTTTAAATTAAAATAGACTTTCTGACAAAATTAGAAACGTGTAATATCTGAAAATGCTAGAGTATTTTACCCATATACATGGATGGACGCTTCTCCCTCTTTGTCACGGAAGCCATGGTTGCCCTTATTTGAAGATGTCATCCGGAGACAGGTGTTTTGTACAGCCTTCTCTGGGTTCTCTTTTCGACTCCATCTGCATATTTGCAATCAAACCCAGAAATGTCTCCGTCACTTTAGCTATCCTTAGCTATCATACTCAGTGATTTCAAAACTCGTCATACAGAAAGTGGAGAAAAACACTTACAGTATGCAGTTCTATGCCGTCATATCTTTTTTTAAGCAGCGTTAGAAAGGATTACCTTTACATACTGACCAGCTCATGTTATAAACAGAAGCGTGCTACATGGCAGACCAATCCAAACTCATCTCTCGGCATGTCCAGTCCACTAATTATCTCAGCCAATCATGGCTAGTGGGAAGGTTGCTACCTTTTCCCATGGCTAAACCAACTAGGCTCGTAATTTAACAATTGTATTCATATTTACAGATTGCATACAAGTTTGTTATTAAGGCACATGAAAGTTCACATGTTCCAGAAGGCATTTCTGCCATTTTATTTCATTTTTTAAAGTTTACGTTCAAAAGGCTCTCCTGTGAAGTAGTGACGTGTGACATACTCCTAGTTTCTTGAAACGAGTCACATTTGTTCAAGACGGCTATCTCAAAACAGCACCTGGGAACATCTGCTGAAAGAAATGATCTACTAGGTAAGTGCTAACTTTCTATCTTTCTCAGTCACAAGTAATCACAAGCTAACGTTACTTCTCATTTGCTAGCTATACAAGACGTATCACGGGAATTCAGCATTACAGCGTAATACAATCACATCAAGCAGCTGAAATGACAGCAAACTGTGCATTTTCAATTCATAACTGTGCAAATTGCAGTTATTACAAAATAAGATGAGAGTGTTTGCCTTTGTTATATCTAATTAATGTACAGTCGTGGCCAAAAGTTTTGAGGATGACACAAATATTAATTTTTAAAAAGTCTGATGCCTGAGTTTGTATGATGGTAAATTGCATATACTCCAGAATGTTATGAAGAGTGATCAGATGAATTGCAATTAATTGCAAATTCCCTCTTTGCCATGCAAATGAACTGAATCCCCCAAAAACATTTCCACTGCATTTCAGCCCTGCCACAAAAGGACCAGCTGACATCATGTCAGTGATTCTCACTTTAACACAGGTGTGAGTGTTGACGAGGACAAGGCTGGAGATCACTCTGTCATGCTGATTGAGTTCGAATAACAGGCTGAAAGCTTCAAAAGGAGGGTGGTGCTTGGAATCATTGTTCTTCCTCTGTCAACCATGGTTACCTGCAAGGAAACATGTGCCGTCATCAGTGCTTTGCAAAAAAGTGCTTCATATTGCTGCCAGTAACATTGCACCTAAATCAACCATTTATCAGATCATCAAGAACTTCAAGGGGAGAGGTTCAATTGTTGTGAAGAAGGCTTCAGGGCGCCCAAGAAAGTCCAGCAAGCGCCAGGACCATCTCCTAAAGTTGATTCAGCTGCGGGATCGGGGCACCACCGGTACAGAGCTTGCTCAGGAATGGCAGCAGGCAGGTGTGAGTGCATCTGCACGCACAGTGAGGCAAATACTTTTGGAGGATGGCCTGGTGTCAAGAAGGGCAGCAAAGAAGCCACTTCTCTCCAGGAAAAACATCAGGGACAGACTGATATTCTGCAAAAGGTACAGGGATTTGACTGCTGAGGACTGGGGTAATGTCATTTTCTCTGATGAATCCCCTTCCGATTGTCTTGGGCATCTGGAAAAAAAGCTTGTCCAGAGAAGACAAGGTGAGTGCTACCATCAGTCCAGTGTCATGCCAACAGTAAATCATCCTGAGAGCATTCATGTGTGGGGTTGCTTCTCAGCCAAGGGAGTGGGCTCACTCACAATTTTGCCTAAGAACACAGCCATGAATAAAGAATGGTACCAACACATCCTCCGAGAGCAACTTCTCCCAACCATCCAGGAACAGTTTGGTGACGAACAATGCATTTTCCATCATGATGTAGCACCTTGCCATAAGGCAAAAGTGATAACTAAGTGGCTTGGGGAACAAAACATCGATATTTTAGGTCCATGTCCAGGAAACTCCCCAGACCTTAATCCCATTGAGAAATTGTGATCAATCCTCAAGAGGCGGGTGGACAAACAAAACTCCACAAATTCTGACAAACTCCAAGCATTGATTATGCAAGAATGGGCTGCCATCAGTCAGGATGTGGCCCGGAAGTTAATTGACAGCATGCAAGGGCGGATTGCAGAGGTCTTGAAAAAGAAGGGTCAACACTGCAAATATTGACTCTTTGCATCAACTTCATGTAATTGTCAATTAAAGCCTTTGACACTTATGAAATGCTTATAATTATACTTCAGTATTCCATAGTAACATCTGACAAAAATATCTAAAGACACTGAAGCAGCAAACTTTGTGGAAATTAATATTTTTGTCATTCTCAAAACTTTTGGCCACAACTGTACTATGTTTTCACATTCTATAAGGTTGAGGAGTGCAGTGTCAACTCTACTATAACATTAAAACGCGGGACCCTGTGATGCATTCTATCAAAGTTAGACATACATGGTCTATCCTGTGCATCTATCTCATAAGCCCTTTTGAGAAGAGTACCGTTGCTGGTAACCAATATGCCCTAACCATGACTGACCTCTTCAGCATATGGGTAATTGCTGAACTCTTGTAGGGCAAATCGGGAACAGAGTTCGCTTCAATTATCAGCAACAAACCTCTTGATTTGGGACTTGTGGACAACATTATCACCGACAGGGGAGGGGAGTTTGCAAACGATGCATGTAGTCTCACTGTCCATGATGTCAATCATTGGTCATGAAAAGTCTAACATTTTCTAATCTTAACCATGCAAATGCTATGTTTCTCACTTTTTATTTTTCAGCACAACAGATCCATATATATTTTACAATGTTTGCCCAGCTAGAAGCAGAAACAGAGCTAGTAGCAGAAATGGAGACCAAGTATGTCATTATACAAAAAATGTGAAGTGTAGTAATTCATGTCATGTCTAATACAAACATCTCCCCTCAGACACCATGCATTAACAGTGTACATTTATCGCAATAGGTGAAAACACTTGCCTTGTGTGCATTCATATTCTGGTTGTGCAGTTGGACTAACAGTAGACATATCCATGAACATGTCCTGTCTTGTTACCTGAAGGTATGAAATGCAGATTGACTGAATTACTTCACCACCTCTTGAAATGACTGCCCTCTTCCGATTCATAGTTAGTCATTTATTTGCGAAGGTATTTAAATCCTTCTAAACTTTAAACCCGAACAGGACGTTCAGAGAAACAGCAAGGTCCTTCTTCCTCAGTGTGTGGGAGCTGATCCCGTGCATGAGTAGATCATCTGACTGGAGTGTTTACGGACATATTCAATCTCTCCCTATCCCAGTCGTCTGTCCCCACTTGCTTCAAGATGTCCACCATTGTTCCTTTACCCAAGAAAACAAAGGTAACTGAACTAAATGACTATCGCTCCGTAACACTCGCTTCTGTCATCAAGAAGTGCTTTGAGAGGCTATCAAAGTTGTATTTATAATACTCATACTGCAGCACACCTTGCGGGCTACCGCAGAATTCTATGGCACATTATTTAAGTGTCAGCCATTGTTGCCATTAAAGCTAGTTAGTGCTAGTTTGACCACCAGAGGGCATCTTTGAGAAGCATTTGACATTCTTTAATATGGCTGTACTAGAGAATTTAAAACCTTTTTTGTAAGAACATAGTGTATGGGATTGATTTTAACATGTTTTGCTTAATATTATGGTGTTTCTAAAACAAAACCCTCAGGGTTTCCGTTAGGAAAATATGGCGCTGTACAACGTGACCGGTTGGGAGTAGGCTAGTACTAAGAGCAAAATAATCCTAACATATCTACACCCTAATTGTAGGCTAACCAATACCCAAATGGAGATTCAGTGAAAATAAAAATCTCATTGATTTATCAAGACCAGTCCCCATGCTTGTCTCAGAGCAGCGCGAAACATTGCTGAAATAGTTGACCACACGCGGGTAGGCTATTGCTTCATGTCCTATTGCATCTATCTTCAATATGCTTTAAATGCCACAATGTCACAAATAACTGAACACACACAATTCTTAAAACTCTGAGAAGGGTAATAGGAGGTGATCTGCACTGCATATGAAACGGACATTCTTATTGCTATATTCCACACGTATAACAAACATTTGTATTGAGATGCGGGGATCCGAGCTCAGGCGAGAGCCGAAGCCACCCTCCCGACCCAGAACCCCGCGCTGAGGGAAGGGGGTTCTCAGAGAGTCATAGATACTCCCGCTGTTTACCCGTGCTTCATTGGTCTGTTTGCTTGATGGCCCTCCGATCTGCAATTCATAGATGACCTTCCGACCAGCAACCGTTTTCTATGGTTATATATGTGTTCCCTTTCTTGTAGTGTATCTTATTGCCCATTTTACTATCGTCCTGGGTTTATAGATCTAGTCAATCCTTCATCAGATTAACCACAACATGTCGGCTAAAGCGATTTAATTCATGAATGCATTTGAACGTTTTTAATAATTTGATAGTGAAGAGCAAAATTCCTCTCAAGAGAATTAACATTACAGTTACACCAACTGGTAGGCTAATCACACAACAGTACAAAATGGTAAGAGAACTGGTGAAAAGTTACCCCTCTACATACACATTTCTTTACTGGAATCTCTCAATTAAAATACTGGCAGGTCCATAAAATGCATTGTACAGTAGTAGATCTAATTAAATTTAGAGGATTATAAATTAATATCTAAGGGCCTTTTTACACTTATAATGCAGGATTAATTAAAAACAATTTTTTATGTGTATATGTTTTTTTAGTAGTCTTGCTTGTCTCAGAGCAGCGCAAAACGGTGATGAAATAGTTGACCACACGCGAGTAGGCTATTGCTTGTTGGGGGGGAGTGTCACACAGTAGCCGGGATATTAAACTAATCGTTAAACAGGCTCTCGGAACTCATTAACACGCGTTACTGTGTGTGTTTCGATATTCTCTCGCTCTCTCGCTCTCTCTCTCTCTTATGCACTTGCTGTCTTGACCTCTGAATGCTCGGCTATGAAAAGCCAGCTAACATTTACTCCTACACTAAAATTAAAAGGTTCCTGGAGTATCCTTTAGGGGTTCTTCAAATTGAAACTGTGGGGGAACCCCTATAAGATATTCAAAGAACCCTTGAAAGAGGTTCTTCGAATAACCCCTTATAATGGGTCCTCAAAGAACCTTTTGGGGCTCATTTTTTTAACTCCACCCTCCATTATAAAAAACATATTTTAATAATAATAATAACAATATTGACAATATTGATTTAAATAATTCAATGTTTATTGAGTGGCACCACAAATGTGAATTAATGTTTACAAAACAATTTACCAAACAAAACACATTACAAAATTGCAAAATTTCTGCAGACATGTCAGACCATAATAAATAATACATTTACTTTGTATAGTGCTTTTCATTACCAGCGAATTGAGTGGACTAAACTTGAGTGGACTAATGGAAAGGCTCTGTAAGACATATTATATATATTTGTTTTATTTAACCTTTATTTAACTAGGCAAGTCAGTTAAGAACAAATTCTTATTTAAAATGACGGCCTACCCCGGCAAAACGCAGATGACACTGGGCCAATTGCCCTTTGGGACTCCCAATCACAGCCGGATGTGATACAACCTGGATTCGAACCTGGGACTGGAGCGATGCCCAAAAGCATAATCCGTGCTTGAACTCCCCCTTGCGGTGGTATGGAGCAATGAAGCAGTGGCACAGGGTACCGTACTAAACCACAAATTACCTCTAAATCCCGCAGCATAATCTCAAAACTTTTAGTTGAGCAACCACTGTACCACAGCATTCTGTAGCGATACGCCATCCAATCTGGTTTTTGCTTAGGCTGTGTAAGGGCTATTTGACCGAGAAGGGGAGTGATGGAGTGCTGCATCAGATGACCTGGCCTCCAAAATCCCCAGACCTCAGCCCAATTGAGATGGTTTGGGATGAGTTGGACCACAGAGTGAAGGAAAAGCAGTCAACAAGTGCTCGGCATATGTGGGAACTCCTTCAAGACTGTTGGAAAAGCATTCCAGGTGAAGCTGGTTGAGAGAATGACAAGAGTGTGCAAAGCTGTCATCAAGGCAAAGGGTGGCTACTTTGAAGAATCTTTGTTTAACACTTTTGGTTACTACATGATTCCACATGTGTTATTTCCTAGTTTTGATGTCTTCACTATTATTCCACAATTATAGAGCATAGTATAAATAAATAAAAACCATTGAATGAGTATGTGGTTCCACACTTTTGACTGGTACTGTACATTGTGTTCAGCAGTAATCATCCTCAGTGTGGTTAGGTAGGTTTAACCTAAAACGTATAATTCCTATATCGTATTGAAGCCCATGTATCTAGTTAAATGTCTATCAAATCGTCTTGATGCACATCCCTATTAACATGTATGCTTTTTATTTTGTATGTATGCCACCATCATATTGTAACACCAGCAAATCGTTAATACGGTATGTCTCGCTCACCATGACAAGTAAATAGGATTTCAGAACTGTTTTGCTTTCTTGTAAGATAGCCTATATTTCTTATTGTCTTCTTACTGTTTAGTGATCTGCTTCTTGTTACGTGGTTTGCACTTATTCCTAGCTTAAAGTAGCCTACAGCTTTGTTTACTTATGTTATAATAAAGTCAGGCATGCACTGTATACTCCTAATCATTCAACGCACATGTATCAAACTCATCACACGCAGGGCTGAGTGCCTGCGTGTTTTCAGCCTAACCCCTGGCCTAGTGTCTGTGGGGTTTTGGTTATTCCTTTCAATTAAGACATAGACAACCAGGTGAATGGAGTTCCTTACTAATTAGTGACCTTAATTCATCAATCAAGTACAAGGGAGGAGCGAAATCCCTCAGACACTCGGCCCTCCGTGTAATGAGTTTAACACACCTGATTTAATGGAAATAAACAACATTTCAGCACCTTCTTCAGCAAGGGTTGAGAAAACCACATAGGCTGCGTTTACACAGGCAGCACCAATTCGGATTGTTTTCCTACAAATTGGTCTGTTGCCCAATTATTGTTTATGCCAATATTTCAGAATTGGGTTGCCTGTGTAAAAACAGCCATAGTGCTGAACCTTGGTTAATTATATTACCCTGAATGGTTGGAAGTATACAGAAATGTATTACTTTATTTTTGTTGGTCAGCACCTCAATTTGGTAGGGGGCATATCTACTCATTTGATTTGCTTTTTAAAGTGTAAAATACCTGCTATAAGACAGCAGCTTGTTGAAATGTACCTTGCACGTTTTTACATCTATTGCTTTTGATCTGATATCTGCCAGGATGATAGTTTTATTTTGGATAGCCTGTAATGTCTCTTCCTCTTACACCCTGAAATAAAATCTGTTCACTCAAATATTTCACTGTCAATTTCTGTTATCAACCTATGAATTAAGCATATGGCCATACATGCCATCAAGGACTTGCTTTCTCCTTGGAAATATTCTGGCGACAAACTTGGAAGACACTCACAACACAGTTGAGTCTTCAGTTCCACATTATGACATGAGAGGCCACTCAAGTGACAACAGACAGGAAAAACAGATTATTTTGGAGTAATTTCAGTACCGTGGGTTAGTTATATAAATCTTTGGTAATAGTGTTGATAGTTGATTTGGCTTTATCGCTAATTAACATTGCATTTATTTGCAGTGCTGCCAATTACTTTCTACTCAAGGATTGCTCCAGCAGAGGCTACTGTTGGCTTTAGGTAATGTGAGAAACAGTGGGTAAAGTTATAAGCTAGCTGTGAACACAAGCTAGTTATTCTAGCTTGCAAGTGTAGCCTAGCATGTGATGCACAGAATGGCAGATAGCTAGCTCAATACATTTGGTTATCAAAAGTAACTAGTGGAGATGTGAAATTGTTGTTTATCCTTTAGCTAAAACCTAGCTTTTATATGTGTTTACTCAGCTATACAAACAAACTAAAACGTATACAATTCAAGCTTCTGCAAAGGACCACAGAAAACACACCTCTTTTAACAGGGACACCATCACAAAATAACAAGACACACCTGAGTCCAATAAAAGTCTCTAGGGTGGTCTCTGCCGGGTGATGCCAGGAGGAACTATGGTGCCAGGAGGAACTATGACAACAATCACAACACAATCAGAACGATTGGGAACTATTTCACGCTGGGAATATTTTTACATGACACCCTGTATTGTTTGTTATGCAGCTTTTGGTCTGAACTGTGATGGAGAGAAGAACGAGAGAAGCAAAGTATTTGTTCATATGGGATAAATGGCCAAATCCATTCTCATCTTCACCATGAACTGTAGCTAAGCGAGTGCATATGCTTGGCATGGCAGGGGTTCTGTCATTTGGTGGGCTCCAAGTGCATTTCTCACACACAAGGTCTTTGAACAAAATAATGGATGTCTCAGTCTTGAACAACAGAATGGATGTCTCAGTCTTTGAACAACAGAATGGATGTCTCAGTCTTTGAACAACAGAATGGATGTCTCAGTCTTTGAACAACAGAATGGATGTCTCAGTCTTTGAACAACAGAATGGATGTCTCAGTCTTTGAAGAACTGAGTTCATCAAACTTGGACGTGGATGTGGCAGTAGATGCATGCTCCATATTGAGGTTCCTGCTTGCACTCTCAAACATTTCAGACAAGAATATTTTCTGGTCGACCATCACTGCCAGGCCGGAAGCTGGGACTGGAAGATGCTAGAGCTGTGGTACATAGCATCATCAGAGTACTCATAGACTTTGTCATAAGAGTGAGAGGCTCTTGTGGACAGTACGTCAGTGTTATCCGATTCAACATCCATGCTAAGTTCAGAGGTAGAGGTTGGGTTTGGTACCGGCGGGGGAAGCCTGGCCAGGATGTTCTCGAGGGCAGACTCAAGGGTTTCCATACGACTGTCCAGTGATTTAATCTCCTTGCGTATCTCTCTAAATTTGTGCCCAGGCAAGGACGAGCGATGGCGTTTATTTGGCGGTGGATCATGAAGGGAGTGTGACCCATCATTTAACCTGGCGCATTTGGAATGATCATTGATTGGACTGTGTGTCAGACTCATCTGATGAGAATCCGGAGGCTCCGCACCCAAAGCGCTCAAGTCAAGATTTCAACTCTCAGTTTGAATTTCTGTGTGGTGTGACTGTAACATATTTGATATTAAGCATCTCAATCACATCGTGTGAAGGGGAAGGAGATCCCATAGGTTGTTTGGCGACACGTTACGAAAACAAAAGAGAACCAGAGAGCAACATCTATCCGGTGAAGTCCACAAAGCATATTGCATGTAACAAACAGCATGGTCCTTCAAGTTAATGTTTCTGCCATTTTTGGACTACTAAACAACTACTGATTTAGAACCACAGAACCACAGATTTAGAACCACAGAACCAACAACAAAAAACAGAATCTGCGTCAGCTAATGTCATTCCAGCACCATTTCAACTTCAACATCATCAAATCACATATGCTTAGTCTAATACAGTGACAACTAAAAGATACCAAAAACAATTTAGTCCATTCCACATATGCTAAACATCATGTGGCTGTCGATTGTACTGGTTTCTCTGTGTGTGTGTGTGTGTGTGTGTGTGTGTGTGTGTGTGTGTGTGTGTGTGTGTGTGTGTGTGTGTGTTGTACTAATACCGTCCTCCTCTTTCATGTTGCCAAAATTCTCTGACTGTCGTGCAGTTACCTACACAGTTTTAGTTTTTGTTGTCCTCAACTAGGCTACCTTACTAAAGGGCTTGCTAACTAGCCTAACTTACTTTCATTGGCAAAGATGAGCCAGCTAACTAGTTAACATTAGCTTACTACATCTAGCGACATATTGAACTTCCATCATCTCAGGCCAGAGGCACAATGTATGAATTTATAGTTGGATCAGCATCCATGGCTAATTTAGGAAAGGGATGATTTTAGCTCACTAGCTAGCCACTGGATGATAACGACATACAACAATTCACAGTTTTTCTGTCAATGACGTTTTGCTTTTGATGTGATGTGATTGGTGTGAAGCCAAATCGGCTTTCCTTCACATGTTTTTTTTGTGTGTGCCAGGAACATTCACAGTTGTGCTCAGAGTTTAGCTGATTGGCTATTATTTTATAATAAAAAATATATAGTAAGGGAGGCCAAATGCTCGCTGCCTTCATTTGCTATTGAATTCAACGCTACTGGCGGCAACAATGTCATACTCTTGTTGACCAGACAGCATCAGATAGATTTGCCACACATATTGAGACAGAGGGCCACTGTTGCTCACTCTGGTGCTTTCTCCAGTGGGATACATTCAGCCACTTGTGAATTGAAGGACAATTATGAAACAGAGGTGAAAGACACATTATTATAATTATTTTTTATTATTGGTCTAATTTTTGGGGAAGGCTGTCTTCCCTTGGCATTCATGAATACACACCACTGGATTCCAATCCTTTACAGTAGGCCTACAAAGCTGATGTCACAATCGTCATATGGAGGGGTCCAAAGCACAGCGTGGTTAGAATAGATTCTTCTTCATTTCAGGAAGACCACTAAAACAAAACAACTGTGACCGCTATATAACCAATGTGCTAACGTGCAACATAACATAGACAATAACCCACAAAATACCCAAAGAGGATGGCTGCCTAAATATGGTTCCCAATCAGAGACAACGATAAACACCTGCCTCTAATTGAGAACCAATCTAGGCAGCCATAGACCTACATAAACACCTAGATGGAACCAACCCCATAAATCTACAAAACTCCTAGACAGTACAAACACCCTAGATGAGTCAAAAACACACATATCACCCATGTCACATTCTGACCTTTATTTTCTTTGTTTTGTCTTTTTTAGTATGGTCTCGGCATGAGTTGGGGTGGGCAGTCTATGTGTGTTTTTCTATGTTTTTCCATTTCTATGTTTGGCCTGATATGGTTCTCAATCAGAGGCAGCCGTTGTCCCTGATTGAGAACCATATTTAGGTAGCCTGGGTTTCAATGTTGGTTTGTGGGTGTTTGTTTCTGTGTGAGTGTTTGTCGCCACATGGGACTGTTTGGTTATTTCACATATTCGTTTTTGTATTTCTTAGTGTTCGGTGCTTTTCTTATTAAAATCGTCATGAACACTTAGCACGCCGCATCTTGGTCTGATCCTTACTCCTCTTCAGACGAGGAGGAAATCTGCCGTTACAGCTGAAGACAATTTATAGTGAATATGAGCTTGAGAGGCATACTCTAAAGAAAATGTTTATTGAACATGAAATCTTGACCCAATCTGACCTCATCAACAATTTTCTTTGGGTAGCCAAAAGCTCAGATCAACAGGCTATCTATATACACACTATCAGTCTATGTTGGTTGGGTTTTTTCAGTCTTTTTGTCTTTAAAGGGTGCATTAAAGTTGTCTTTTTTAAAATTTATGTTCAGGAAGCCTTAGATCTAGGTCAACAAGCTGCATGAAATCACTGCACTTAGAGGAGAGTGTAGCCTAATTAGTAGAGAGAAAATACCACCTTGGCACCCCTCAAGCTGCAAACAGCTGAAGGTAATTATGGCAGTTAACCTCATGCTGCTGTTGGACGTTTGGCGGTTCAAGTTGCCTCACTGAACATTCTGGAGGCTGGAACTCCTCAGGTCTCTCTAGTCCATTTAGCCACTGCGGTACCGGTGCACCAAGTTAGGAACCAACAAGACCCTGAACAGCTTCTACCCCCAAGCCTGAGACTGCTAAACAAGACTGCTAAATAGCTAATCAAATGGCTACCAAGACTTCCTGCATTGACCCTTTTTGCATTGAACTCTCTTGCACTGACTCAGATACACACACACTACAGATGCCCACACACACATAACTTGCGCACACATGCATACTGACGCCACACACACTTTCACACATACGCTGCTGCTACGGTCTATTATCTATCCCGTTGCCCAGTCACTTTAACCCTGACTAGATCGCTACAATTTAAAAAATAAATGACATTAAAGGTACTGTTAGATTAATGCACAGATACTATGAGTGGGTATTATCTTTAGAGTTAGTGATCTAGCTAATGTATTTTGAGTCAGCTTTATATTAACCAGGGAGGCCAGTTGAGAGGCCAGTTGAGAACAAGATAAAGGCCAAGATAAAACAAAGCAGTGCAACACAAACAACAACACAGTTACACATGGAATAAACAAACATACAGTCAATAACACATTAGAAGAAAAAAAACGTCTATATTCAGTGTGTAAGCCAATAAATAGGACATAGTAGCAAAGTAATTACAATTTAGCAAATTAACACTGGAGTGATAGAGGTGCAGATGATGATGTGCAAGTAGAAAAACTGGTGTGCAAAAGAGCAAAAAAGTAAATAAAAACAATATGGGGATGAGGTAGGTAGATTAGATGGGCTATTTACAGATGGGCTGTGTACAGCTGCAGCGATCGGTAGCTGATAGCTGATGTTTAAAGTTTGTGAGGGAGATATAAGTCTCCAACTTCAGCGATTTTTGCAATTTGTTCCAGTCATTGGCAGCAGAGAACTGGAAGGAAAGGCAGCCAAAGGAGGTGTTGGCTTTGGGGATGACGAGTGAGATATACCTGCTGGAGCGTGTGCTACGGGTGGGTGTTGTTATCGTGACCAGTGAGCTGAGATAAGGCGGAGCTTTACCTGGCAAAGACTTATAGATGACCTGGAGCCAGTGGGACTGGGGACGAATATGTAGCGAGTGCCAGCCGATGAGAGCATACAGGTCACAGTGGTGGGTGGTATATGGGGCTTTGGTGACAAAACGGATGGCACTGTGATATACTGCATCCAGTTTGCTGAGTAGAGTGTTGGAGGCTATTTTGTAAATGACATCGCCGAAGTCGGTAGGGTAGTCAATTTTACGAGGGTATGTTTGGCTAATTCTCCACCTGATTAAGTCTCCACTTAAGTCTCCACTTAGTCAGGTGGTGAATTAGCCCCAAATAAATTTGCTTATGATATTAGAGCACATTGAGATGCATAAAGACATTAACTTTACATTGTTGGAAAAGGACCCATAAGTGAACATTTCACTGTTGGTCTACACCTGTTGTTTATGGAGCATGTGACAAATAAAATGTGATTTGATTTGCTATATCTCATCGTCACTTCATGCAGATCTGAAAGTATTGGAAAGCTAGCTCCAACTTGTGCTCTGACAGCTACAGACATGTCCATTTGTACCATATGCCCTGTCCTTTCAGGTCTAATGCCTTTGTGGGCTAAGCTAGCTTCTCGACCAGCTGTTATATTCCCTTCCTTTTTTGTCAGTTAACCTGAAAGCTTGAGGAAAGGTTTTTAGTGTCAGTCTGTTCTTTGTTTTTCTCACCATAGATTAACATAACATAGATTAACATAACATAGATTAACATAACACAGATTAACATAACATAGGCTATGCCACTCATTCTAATAGCTAGGAGTTATAATATTTCATACTATGATCAAGTTCCTCTGTCCATTTGTCCAATATAGTTGTATAGGCTACTTGGTGCTGTTAAAGTTATAATGTTATAGTTGTCATAATGTTATAATTGTTATAATAACACATTTAGAATGGTTTTACATTAGCCCAAACCCACCAGCCTGCTATGACAGGCTGAATTCCACAAAGGCACAGCTTGGCTGCTCAGCTCACAATAACAATTCCAGGTATTTCATTTGTTTGACAGCGTTGGACGCATAACATAGATCAAGACCAGCTGGAGTGCATTTGTAAGAGCTGAACTGAAGTGTTTCTGACGCAAGGCAAGGCCTCTCAAGCCCTTCCAAAAAATCTCTAAACTTGGATTACCACCATAACACTGTCCAACAGCATCACAACATTTTTATTTATTTATTTTATTTAACCTTTATTTAACTAGGCAAGTCACTTGAGTTACTACGTACATACACTGAATGTACAAACATTAGGAACACCTTACTAATATTGGGTTCTTACTAATATTATTTTGCCCTCAGAACGGCCTCAATTTTAGTCGCATGGACTCTACAAGGTGTCAAAGTGTTCAAAAGGGATACAGGCCCATGTTGACTCCAATGCTTCCCACAGTTGTGTCAAGTTGGCTGTATGTCCTTTGGGTGGTGGACCATTATTGATAAACATGGAAAACTGTTGAGCAGGAAAAACCAAGCAGCATTGCAGTTCTTGACACACTCAAACCAGTGCACCTGGCACCTACTACCATACCCCATTCAAAGGCACTTAAATATCTTGTCTTGCCCATTCACCCTCTGATTGGCACACATAAACAATCCATGTCTCAATTGTCGCACGGCTTAAAAATCCTTCTTTAACCTGTCTCCTCCCCTTCATCTACACTGATTGAAGTGTATTTGACAAATTGCATCAATAAGGGATCATAGCTTCACCTGTATTCACCTGGTCAATCTGTCATGGAAAGAGCATGTTTTGTACACAGTGTACATCTGGATGTAGAGAATGAGGGTGATGGCCTGAGACTTCTGTCAGCTCCATCATAAAAGTAAGTCTGGACTACAAACATGTTTCAACACACTGCTGTAATGTCGATAGCACACTGCCATTATGTTATTTATCAATTCTCACTCTTCATCCAGCACAACAAATCAACAAGTTCATATACTCTACAGTCTTACAGGAAGTCAAAGTGAGGTTTTGAAATTGTTTAAACCCTAGCGTTGTAGTATTACCATTGTTGGTCATGCTGAGTAATGTTTCCCATCTCTTATATTCCCCCCCCCCCCCCCCCAACCAAGGCCTCTGTCCTCCAACACAGGAGTGGAGGGTTGGAATCTTCGAAGCTGTAAATGGTTCCAGTCTCTATGAACTATCAGTGTTGTATTTTTTCTCATTTTAGTACTTATTGCCTGTGGCAGGCACCCTTACTCCTACTCTTTTCTCCCCCTCAGTGTTAAGTGAGCTGTGGAGATGGAGTAATGGAGAGGACAGTGCAGTGTATTTCTGCTGAGGAACTAGGCAGTGACTGTTGTCCCACAGACACTAAAACAGAGGCCAGCGAAGCCTGCAGCAGCCCTGCCTTTCATTAGACATACAGTATCCTCAGTCTCTTCTTTACCTAACTCCTGTTATAAAGTATGTGTGTAATACACCTCTGTAACATAACCTGTTTTAGGCCATCTGCCCCCGAGCTACAGTGACGTCCAGAGTGTTACCTTTCCTGCCTCGCCTCCAGACTGTAGTCGGGACGACTTACCTCCAGGGCCATAGCAATTTATGGATACTCTGGGGTAATTCCCACCTTTGTGGATCTTATCTGCTGCTAATGACGAGTTAGTCTGGAATTCCACTGAAGTAGTTGACATTTATTAGCTTGTACACCATGTGAGGTAGTCTGAATGACAAAATGAAGTAGTGGGCTACCGGAGAAAAAAGAGTGTAGCTCACAGTTTGGCTACATCTCCCCACCACCACAATTGCATCATAAATGAAAGTTAACTTACTATGTAACCCATAATGCACTTTAGTGTTTCTAAGCTATACCCCTACTTTACCAGCAAGAGTCTGTCTGATCTCCAGCCTGATGTTGAACAGAACCACCATTCTTTTTACTTTTGTTCCACTGTTCCGACCAGCAATATAAAGGCACCGGTTTATATCGTTCCTTTCTGTTAATTTTTTTAACCTGTGAAATCAATAGTTTACATTTAGTTCATTAAATTACTTCACAAATCAGTACAGATAGAGCCTGGAACGTAAAATAACGTTATTAACCGGTTCCCAAACTCTTAAAATATGGTTCCAATTTGGTTCCAGGTTCCATTAATGTTACTTGAAAAATGTCCTTATTTTCCGGTTTTAGGTTCTGTTCCCTGAACTGTTCCAGCCCCTGATTATAACAAGTACATTTGTTTTTCCATTCTGAAGTTGCTACCCAAGCGGGCTGGTCATTAGTTATTTTCTCATGTTTTAGATGAATGAGACTGAGGGGAACTTCTTTAGTCCGTCCGTCCGTCCGTCCGTCCGTCCGTCCGTCCGTCCGTCCGTCCGTCCGTCCATTTGAGAACCAGACCAACCCAGGTCAGGTTTAGAAATAGCATGTCGTCCTGAAGAGGTTTTAAATTAAATCTCTGGGCGAGTTCTCTCACCCCTTCTTCCTCCTTCCTGTCCTTCCTCAGCTCCTCTTCCTCCTCAGGTCTTCTGTGCAGGAATGCAGACTGACAAGCCACAAGAGTACATCACCCTGACGACCTGAGAGGGAAAGAACTACTCTGAAGTATTTGCCTTCAGGTAAAGCAACCTATGGATGACTTAATTTATCATTATGTAACTGTCAAAAGTGCAGAGGACAAATGTTATATGAACTTGATTGAGACAGTATGTTTGCTCTTTTCCTTTCTAGACTGATAGACCCCACACAGTGTCCTGTTACAAGGGCCATGAGAGAGGACTGTGAGTGTAGTAGAGACTACACCACTGCTGGCCTCTCCACCTTCACAAGTGCATGACTAGACCTCAGCAAGATGCAAATCATCAGTGAGTAGGTCAAAACCAGTTGCAGAACACATTCAGCAAGGCCATGTAGACTACCCTACCAATTATAGTCAATCATTGCCACACACACACACACACACACACACACACACACACACACACACACACACACACACACACACACACACACACACACACACACACACACACACACACACACACACACACACACACACACACACACACTACATCATAGTTAATTACGCTAACTTGAATGTAGTGTAGTGTCAGGGTACTGTGATTGACTCCCACAACATGCTGTAAAATAAGAGCCTCCTCTTCTCTCCTCCTTATCCCCCTCCTCACAGAGACATGAAGTCCAAGCAGAGTGGGGTTAATGGGATCAAGATGTCTTTTAGGGTCATTTAGGAGCACACAATTAAAGGGCCTGGGGGGATCCATTTAAATTGCACTAAGTAGATGGAATTATACTGATATTGCCATTACGGTGACCCTAGAAGCAAGGTTCGATTTAGGTTATGTGAAAGTGAACTCATTTTGGAAGAGGCAAGTTGTTATTTTGCTGCTATATGAGTTTTTATAGCGAAGCTGGCCAGTCAAAAAGATTGAGCTATGTTCCAGATTCATTTTTACGAAGCCTTTGTCTTGTCTACTAATATGTTCTGCCATTGTTTTTCTCTCTTGTCATTCAGCTACAGACTGACAGTTTGCTTTCACACGCGAGGGCCACAGAGTCCCCTTCGCCACAGCTGGAGACTGCTACAGTGCCCCCTGGTGTCCACAGGTAAGAACTAGGGTGTGAGTACTGAGGTTAGGACTTAAGACTTATTGACCTCACGAATCTAGGTTAATATTGTTTATTAGGTGTGTCTTTGACAGTGTGTCTGATAGTATTGTCACGATACCAGAAATGCGATACTATGATACCAGATTTTCCTTGGCAAATTAGAAAACACAAAACAGACTTAACTCCATGGTCCTTTTAAACTTACTTTTGTAAAATTTTGTGTGCTATAGCTTGAAAAATAAACAAATGTAACTATGAGTAAAAACAAAGCTGTTTTTTACAACATTAGGACTGTTTTCCTCAAGAAATTGAGTCTGCTTCATATTTTGTTTCCTGTGCTTCCTTATATCCCAGTATCGCGATACTGGTATCAAATCAAATGCATTTTTATTTGTCACATGCGTGAATCCAACAAGTGTAGACTGTGTAGATAATGGCAGACTGCTAAATGCTTACTTACGTGCCCTTTTTCAAAAATGCAGTTAAAAGTATGAATATTAACAAATAGATCAAAATAAAATAGTAACACACAGTAATTGAAGTACTTTGTACATGTAGGTAGGGGGTGAAAAGCAGAAAGTCCAGGTAGTTGTATAACTAACTGTTAAGTTTTATGCTTTTGGGGTAAAAGCTATTCAGGAGCCTTTTGGTCCCAGACTTGGCGCTCCGGTATCGCTTGCCGTGCAGAAGCAGAGAGAACAGACTGTGACTTGGGTGGCTGGAGTCTTTGACAATTTTTAGGGCCTTCCTCTGGTATAGAGGTCTTGGATGACAGGGAGCTCGGCCCCAGTAATGTACTGCACCGTATGCACTACTCTCTGTAGCCCCTTGTGGTCGGATGTGGATTGTGACAACCCTAGTGTCTGACCATCTAACTGTGCTGTTGAGTTCAATGTGTGCTAAGTTCCAGCAGAGCCTCATGCTCAAGAGGTTAGTGAGGTGCTGAGTGTGGTGATACTGTTAACAGAGAGAGCAGGAGTGTTCTCTGTGAGTGGGGACCGAGCAGAGCAGACACACATGTCCTGAGGACAGAGGGGCCCGTCTGTCTGAGGGGAGATTTGGACACACTCCCTGCCTGGGCCAGTCTCTGCAGATCCTATTTGCCTGTGAGAGGAGGTGGCTGGCTGGCACACAGACACACACACTCTCCACTCTCTCCCTTCACCACTGATGCTGTGTGTGAGACTGTAATAACCCCATGTCTCTCTGCATGATGTTGTGCAATGTCATGCGTAGATGTAATAGGTGGCAGGGAAGTCAGGCGCAGGAGAGTCAAATGGAGTGTAAAATGGAGTCTTTTAATAAAGTCCACGGAGTATGCTCCATAACACTAAATGTACATAAACATGGGTACAAGGACCCGACGCACACCTATACAACAATCACACTACACTGACAATAAAACAATCTCTGACAAAGACATGAGGGGAAACAGAGGGTTAAATACACAACAGGTAATGAATGGGATTGAAAACAGGTGTATGGGAAGACAAGACAAAACCAATGGAAAATGAAAAAAGGATCAATGATGGCTAGAAGACCGGTGACGTCGAACGCCGAGCACCGCCCGAACAAGGAGAGGCAACGACTTCGGCAGCAGTCGTGACATGCAATGTCTACCTCGCATGTGGAGTCTATCAGAGACAGGGGAGTGTGTGAGGGAGTGCACCTGTATATGGCTGTGGAGGGTATCTGTATACAGTGCCTTCAAAAAGTATTCACACCACTTTATGTTTTCCATATTTTATTGTGCTACAGCCCGAATTTAAAATGGATTACATTTAGATGTTGTGTCACTGGTTTACACACTAATTAATTAAAAATGAAAAGCTGACATTTCTTGAGTCAATAAGTATTTAATCCCTTTGCTATGGTGAGCCTAAATCAATGCAGGAGTAAAAATGTGCTTAACAAGTCACATAATAAGTTGCCTGGACTCACTGTGCAATAATAGTGTTCAACATAATTTTTGAATGACTACCTCATCTCTGTACCCCACACATACAACTATCTGTAGGGTCTCTCAGTCGACCAGTTCATTTCATATACAGATTCAACCACAAAGACCAAGGAGGTTTTCCAATGCCTCGTAAAGAAGGACAACTATTGGTAGATGGTTAAAATAAAAAAGGCAGACATTGAAATCCCTTTGAGCTGATACACTTTGGATGGTGTATTAATACACCCAGTCACTACAAAGATGGGGTGCTTCCAAGTGGCGCAGTGGTCTAAGACACTGCATCTCAGTGCTAGCGGTGTCACTACATACATACAAATCCAGACTCTATCACAACTGGCCGTGATTGGGAGTCCCATAGGGCGGCGCACAATTGGCCCAGTGCCGTCCCAGTTTGGCCGGTGTAGGACGTTATTGTGAATAAGAATGTTTTCTAAACTGACTTGCCTAGTTAAATAAACATGTAAAAAAGATACATCCTAACTTAGTTGCTGGAGAAACAGTTACAGGAGAAAACTGAGGATGGATCAACAACATTGTTTTATTTTATTTTATTTTTCACCCCCGGATTCCCATCGCAAACGGAACATTTTGAGCTCCTGGGCTACAATATCCAGACCCACGACCGGTCCATTGATGTCACCGCATGAAGAGGAATAAACAGACTCCCCCCATCGCGACGTCCCCAAAGGCTAACTCTCTAGCCCTTGCTATCTCCTTGCTTGCAAATTCGGCCTGCTAACTGCTAGCTTGTTTAGCCCGGTCCGCTAACTGCTACCGTGTTTAGCACCGTCTACTAACTGTTAGCTTGTTAGCACAGGCCTGCTAACCATCTGAATCGCCGCGTCCCAAACACTCACTGAACCCATATTTACTTTCTATCCCTTTTCGATTTTTAATTTGTTTATACCTTCCGGTAACCTGCCTCACCCAATGTGATACGGAACCGCTATTATCTTTACATTTTTAGAACACACTCAAGAACCTTCAGAAGCTAACCAGCTAACTGGCTACAAGCTATTTAGTCATTGTTAGTTTTCTAACCTGGATAACACTCGCCAGTCCAGCTTCCCTGCCCCATCCACCGCTGCCCCTTGGACACTGATCACTTGGCTACATAGCTGATGCAGGCTGGACTGTCCATTAATTCACGGTAATCCATTCTGCTTGTTTATGTTTTATCTGTCGGCCCCAGCCGCACTTAGGCTCTGTGTGTAGTTAATCCGACCCTCTCTGCCTAATCTATCGCCATTCTACCTGCTGTTGTTGTGCTAGCTGATTAGCTGTTGTTGTCTCACCTACTGTTTTAGCTAGCTCTCCAAATTCAACACCTGTGATTACTGTATGCCTTGCTGTATGTCTCTCTCAAATGTCAATATGCCTTGTATACTGTTGTGCAGGTTAGTTATCATTGTTTTAGTTTACAATGGAGCCCCTAGTTCCACTCTTTATACCCCTGATACCTCCTTTGTCCCACCCCCCACACATGCGGTGACCTCACCCATTACAACCAGCATGTCCAGAGATACAACCTCTCTCATCATCACCCAGTGCCTGGGCTTACCTCCGCTGTACCCGCACCCCACCATACCCCTGTTTGCGCATTATGCCCTGAATATATTCTACCATGCCCAGAAACCTGCTCCTCTTATTCTCTGTCCCCAACGCCCTAGGCGACCAGTTTTGATAGCCTTCAGCCGCACCCTCATACTACTCCTTCTCTGTTCCGCGGGTGATGTGGAGGTAAACCCAGGCCCTGCATGTCCCCAGGCACCCTCATTTGTTGACTTCTGTGATCGAAAAAGCCTTGGTTTCATGCATGTCAACATCAGAAGCCTCCTCCCTAAGTGTGTCTTACTCACTGCTCTAGCACACTCTGCTAACCCTGATGTCCTTGCCGTGTCTGAATCCTGGCTCAGGAAGGCCACCAAAAATTCTGAGATTTCCATACCCAACTATAACATCTTCCGTCAAGATAGAACTGCCAAAGGGGGAGGAGTTGCAGTCTACTGCAGAGATAGCCTGCAAAGTAATGTCATACTCTCCAGGTCCATACCCAAACAGTTCGAACTACTAATTTTGAAAATTACTCTCTCCAGAAATAAGTCTCTCACTGTTGCCGCCTGCTACCGACCCCCCTCAGCTCCCAGCTGTGCCCTGGACACCATTTGTGAATTGATCGCCCCCCATCTAGCTTCAGAGTTTGTTCTGTTAGGTGACCTAAACTGGGATATGCTTAACACCCCGGCAGTCCTACAATCTAAGCTAGATGCCCTCAATCTCACTCAAATCATCAAGGAACCCACCAGGTACAACCCTAACTCTGTAAACAAGGGCACCCTCATTGACGTCATCCTGACCAACTGGCCCTCCAAATACACCTCCGCTGTCTACAACCAGGATCTCAGCGATCACTGCCTCATTGCCTGTATCCGCTACGGAGCCGCAGTCAAACGACCACCCCTCATCACTGTCAAACGCTCCCTAAAACACTTCTGTGAGCAGGCCTTTCTAATCGACCTGGCCCGGGTATCCTGGAAGGACATTGACCTCATCCCGTCAGTTGAGGATGCCTGGTCTTTCTTTAAAAGTAACTTCCTCACCATTTTAGATAAGCATGCTCCGTTCAAAAAATGCAGAACTAAGAACAGATATAGCCCCTGGTTCACTCCAGACCTGACTGCCCTCGACCAGCACAAAAACATCCTGTGGCGGACTGCGCTAACATCGAATAGTCCCCGCGATATGCAACTGTTCAGGGAAGTCAGGAACCAATACACACAGTCAGTCAGGAAAGCTAAAGCCAACTTCTTCAGGCAGAAGTTTGCATCCTGTAGCTCCAACTCCAAAAAGTTCTGGGACACTGTGAAGTCCATGGAGAACAAGAGCACCTCCTCCCAGCTGCCCACTGCACTGAGACTAGGTAACATGGTCACCACCGATAAATCCATGATTATCGAAAACTTCAACAAGCATTTCTCAACGGCTGGCCATGCCTTCCGCCTGGCTACTCCAACCTCGGACAACAGCTCCCCCCCCCCCGCAGCTACTCGCCCAAGCCTCTCCAGGTTCTCCTTTACCCAAATCCAGATAGCAGATGTCCTGAAAGAGCTGCAAAACCTGGACCCGTACAAATCAGCTGGGCTGGACAATCTGGACCCTCTATTCCTGAAACTATCCGCCGCCATTGTCGCAACCCCTATTACCAGCCTGTTCAACCTCTCTTTCATATCGTCTGAGATCCCCAAGGATTGGAAAGCTGCCGCAGTCATCCCCCTCTTCAAAGGGGGCGACACCCTGGACCCAAACTGTTACAGACCTATATCCATCCTGCCCTGCCTATCTAAGGTCTTCGAAAGCCAAGTCAACAAACAGGTCACTGACCATCTTGAATCCCACCGTACCTTCTCCGCTGTGCAATCTGGTTTCCGAGCCGGTCACGGGTGTACCTCAGCCACGCTCAAGGTACTAAACGATATCATAACCGCCATCGATAAAAGACAGTACTGTGCAGCCGTCTTCATAGACCTTGCCAAGGCTTTCGACTCTGTCAATCACCGTATTCTTATCGGCAGACTCAGTAGCCTCGGTTTTTCGGATGACTGCCTTGCCTGGTTTACCAATTACTTTGCAGACAGAGTTCAGTGTGTCAAATCGGAGGGCATGCTGTCCGGTCCTCTGGCAGTCTCTATGGGGGTGCCACAGGGTTCAATTCTCGGGCCGACTCTTTTCTCTGTATATATCAATGATGTTTCTCATGCTGCGGGCGATTCCCTGATCCACCTCTACGCAGACGACACCATTCTATATACTTCCGGCCCGTCCTTGGACACTGTGCTATCTAACCTTCAAACGAGCTTCAATGCCATACAGCACTCCTTCCGTGGCCTCCAACTGCTCTTAAACGCTAGTAAAACCAAATGCATGCTTTTCAACCGTTCGCTGCCTGCACCCGCACGCCTGACCAGCATCACCACCCTGGATGGTTCCGACCTTGAATATGTGGACATCTACAAGTACCTAGGTGTCTGGCTAGACTCTAAACTCTCCTTCCAGACCCATATCAAACATCTCCAATCGAAAATCAAATCAAGAGTCGGCTTTCTATTCCGCAACAAAGCCTCCTTCACTCACGCCGCCAAACTTACCCTAGTAAAACTGACTATCCTACCGATCCTCGACTTCGGCGACGTCATCTACAAAATTGCTTCCAACACTCTACTCAGCAAACTGGATGCAGTTTATCACAGTGCCATCCGTTTTGTCACTAAAGCACCTTATACCACCCACCACTGCGACTTGTATGCTCTAGTCGGCTGGCCCTCGCTACATATTCGTCGCCAGACCCACTGGCTCCAGGTCATCTACAAGTCCATGCTAGGTAAAGCTCCGCCTTATCTCAGTTCACTGGTTACGATGGCAACACCCATCCGTAGCACGCGCTCCAGCAGGTGTATCTCACTGATCATCCCTAAAGCCAACACCTCATTTGGCCGCCTTTCGTTCCAGTTCTCTGCTGCCTGTGACTGGAACGAATTGCAAAAATCGCTGAAGTTGGAGACTTTTATCTCCCTCACCAACTTCAAACATCTGCTATCCGAGCAGCTAACCGATCGCTGCAGCTGTACATAGTCTATTGGTAAATAGCCCACCCATTTTCACCTACCTCATCCCCATACTGTTTTTATTTATTTATTTTTATTTTTCTGCTCTTTTGCACACCAATCTCTACCTGTACATAACCATCTGATCATTTATCACTCCAGTGTTAATCTGCATAATTGTAATTATTTGCCTACCTTCTCATGCCTTTTGCACACAATGTATATATAGACTCCCCTTTTTTCTACTGTGTTATTGACTTGTTAATTGTTTACTCCATGTGTAACTCTGTGTTGTCTGTTCACACTGCTATGCCTTATCTTGGCCAGGTCGCAGTTGCAAATGAGAACTTGTTCTCAACTAGCCTACCTGGTTAAATAAAGGTGAAATAAAAAAATAAAATAAAAAATTGTAGTTACTCCACAATACTAACTAAAATGACAGAGTGAAAAGAAGGAGAAGGAAAACTATTGGTTCAAATAAAAAAGACAGACATTGAAATCCCTTTGAGCTGAAACACTTTGGATGGTGTTAATACACCCAGTCACTGCAAAGATGGGGTGCTTCCAAGTGGCGCAGTGGTCTGCATCTCAGTGCTAAATATTCCAAAACATACATCCTGTTTGCAATAAGGCACTAAAGTAATGTGGCAAAGAGAGGAACTTTATGTCCTGAATACAAAGCGTTATGTTTGTGGCAAATCTAACACATCACTGAGTACCACTCTTCATATTTTCGAGCATGATGGTGGCTGCATCATGTTATGGGAATGCTTGTCATCGGCAAGAACTAGGGAGATTTTTAGGATGAAAAGAAACGGAATAGAGCTAAGCACAGGCAAAATCATATAAGTAAACATTGTTGAATCTGCTTTCCAACCGATACTGGGAGACAAATTCACCTTTCAGCAGGACAATAACCTAAAACACAACTATACACTGAAGTTGCTTACCAAGATGACATTGAATGTTCCTGAGTGGCCTAGTTACAGTTTTGACTTAAATCGGCTTGAAAATCTATGGCAAGACTTGAAAATGACTTTCTAGCAATGATAAACAACCAACTAGACAGAACTTGAATAATTATTTCAATTATAATGTGCAAATATTGTACAATCCAGGTGTGCAAAGCTCTTTGAGACTTACCCAGAAAGACTGACAGCTGTAATCGCTGCCAAAGCTAATTCTGACATGTTTTGACTCAGGGGTGTGAATACTTATGTAACTGAGATATTTATTTGTTTCATTTTCAATACATTAGCTGAAATGTCTAAAAACATGTTTTAACTTTGTCATTATGGGGTATTGTGTGTAAATGGGTGAGGAAACAAATCAATTGAATCCATTTTGAATTCAGGCTGTAACACAACAAAATGTGCAAGTGGTATGAATACTTTCTGAAGGCACCATATGCGTGTGCTGTCCATGCATGTATGTTTCCATGTGTACCCACGTGTGTGTGTGTGTGTGTGTGTGTGTGTGTGTGTGTGTGTGTGTGTGAGCTTCAGCCAGTGCATAGAGAAGGGATTCTATCTGAATGTGTGTGTATATGCCACCTTTCCCACAGTCCCAGCCAGCTCCCAATGTGTGGCACATATGATGAGTCTCCAGAGTGTCGCAGACTGCAGCCCACCACAAGGGAAAGCCAGTAAAACAGGAAGAAACATCCTTCAAAGACACCATTTCACCCACTTTCCCCATACTTTCCCTCCCCTCTTGATGCTGCTTTTCGACTGTAACTCCAGTGTTACTCTAGCCTTATGTTATACTAGGGACATTGTGTTTCCATAGCTAGGGCAGACAGTGAGGACTTGTGAAGAGCAGAATCAACAACCTCTGCATAATCAAAACAGTTGCTTTGTAAGAATGTGTTGAAGTTCACAGTAAATGCAAGCTGAGAAGTAACAGTGGCCTGGCTTTGGCCCCAAGTGAGAGCAGGTTCGCTGGAGCCATGGCCCAGTGAGACACGGGTGCCAACCCATGTAAATGCAATTTTTTCAATCATTTCAGGAGATATGGCTGAGACCATGTGTTTCCAACGACCGAAAAAGACCCCAATGAAAACTATTGCACCAAAACATGTTGGTTTTGATAGGCTAATAAAAAAATATTTCATTGGACTCCAAGAGTTACTGAACATGTTTTTCATTTCCATTAACACAACACACCTTGTAATCAGAAAACGTGTTCACACATTTACAGTAGTAATACACTTCTCAGCATACTCTGTTAACTTGACAAATACTTATGCTTCCATAAGAACGTTCCAAAAGACGACCTCTGTTTATAGCTGTTTGTGCTGTAAAGTGTCTGGTATTTGTCGCTGGGTTTTGGCAGGCATATATAATCTGGGTTTTGATGAAACTTAAATGCAGCTGCGGCATGTAATTTAACTGCTCTCTACTGCTCCCTGCTGTTGGCCTTATGGGGGAGGCGCTGAAAGGATTGTAAAATTCTGTGAACTTTCAATAAATTCCCTGGTTTTCCAGTAATCCTGGGTGGAGACATCCGGATTTCCAGCGTATTCCCTCCTGATTCCGCGAATCCTCCAACCGTGATTTTGGGAAAATCAGGGAATTTATTTAAAGTTCCCAGACTTTTGCAACCCTAGTGCTGATATCTCCCTTGCCCTCTCTATCTTGCTCTCTCCCTCTCCCTCCCTCTCTCCTTCCTTCTTCCTTCCTTCCTCCCTCTCTCTCTCTCTCCCTCCCTCCCTCCCTCCCTCCCTCCCTCCCTCCATCAGGGTCGATTCAGCATCAACCTCTCAGCAACAGGCTTCCAGCTAGCTGAGGAAACCAAGTGGATCTCCCAAGGAAACTATGTAGCTGCTGATATACACAAATCCCAGGCAAGAACATGATGCACATCACAAAGCCTCATGTTTGGTCACTTATGATGGCGAGTTTTCATCTGAGATTTACCCCAGTGTTTTACCCAACAGGCTTTTCACATTCCTGGTTTCAGACATCATTCTCCACTTCCCTCCTTCCCTCCTTTCTTCTCTCTCTTTCCATCCATCCATCCATTCTTCCCTCCCTCCCTTCCTTCCTCTTGGCTCCAGAGGCTTCTCTGCTCTGGGCATTGGCCCAAGTGGGCTTTGTATCCCAGAATCCTCTGATGCCTTAAGTGCCTGGAGAGACCGGAGCCTTATTGGGCAGTTGCACGGTGAAGTGGGCCCTCCTGGTTTTGTAATGGAGATCAGGCTGAGGACGCTGAATCTGTCTCAAAGCCAGTGGAGCTCTGGACACTTAAGGCTGGTTAACTGAATACCGGTTGTTTTAAGTCAAGTGCGGTGGAGGGCACTCACTATAAGTGTTGTCCAACTACAGAGGAAATGCCGCTCCTTTCATTCCGTGGGATAGATTTGTTGCATTTGATTATCCTGTGTATTAAGCTGAAAGTGTTCCACATCATTGCTTATGCAAATGCTATTAGATTACTGTGCATTTACACTACCTTACACTACATTTACACGGTCAAAGGTTTTAGAACATCTACTCATTCAAGGGTTTTTCTTTATTTTACAATTTTCTATGTTGTAGAATAATAGTGAAGACATCAAAACTATGAAAAAACACATGGAATCATGTAGGAAACAAAAAAATGTTAAACAAATTAAAATACAGTTTATATCTGTGATCTGAGATTCTTCAAAGATTCTTCAAATCATTTGCCTTGATGACAGCTTTGCACACGCTTGGCATTCTCTCAACAAGCTTCCTGAGGTAGTCGCCTGGAATGCATTTCAACTAACAGGTGTGCCTTCTTAAAAGTTCATTTGTGGGGGGGGGGGGGGTATACAGAAGATAGCCCTAGTTGGTAAAATACCTATATTATGGCAAGAACAGCTCAAATAAGCAAAGAGAAACAACAGTCCATCATTACTTTAAGACATGAAGTTCAGTCAATACAGAACTTTTCAAGTTTCTTCAAGTGCAGTCGCAAAAACCATCAAGCGCTATGATGAAACTGGCTCTCATGAGGACCGCCACAGCAATGGATGACCCAGAGTTACCCAATGGATGACCCAGAGTTAGTCTGCTGCGTAGGATAAGGTCATTCAAGTTACCAGCCTCAGAAATTGCAGTACAAATAAATGCTTCACAGAGTTCAAGTAACAGACACATCTCATGTCACAGTCGTCATAACGAGGAGACCAGGGCGCAGCGTGATATGAATACATTCTTCTTTATTAAACGAAGAACACTAACCAAAATACCGCTATAACACGAGTGCTGACATGCAACTACACATAGACAATAACCCACAAAACAAATGGAAAATGGCAACTTAAATAGGATCCCCAATCAGCGACAACGATAAACAGCTGTCTCTGATTGGGAACCAATTCAGGCCACCATAGACCTACATATACCTAGACATACTAAAACCCCATAGATATACAAAAACCCTAGACAGGACAAAAACACCTAGACAATACAAAAACTAAACAAACCACCCTCGTCCCACCCTGACCTAACCAAAATAATAAAGAAAACAAAGATAACTAAGGTCAGGGCGTGACATCTCAACATCAACTGTTCAGAGGAGACTGTGCGAATCAGGACTTCATGGTCGAATTGCTGCAAAGAAACCACTACTAAAGGACACCAATAATAAGCAGAGACTTGCTTGGGCCAAGAAACATGAACAATGGACATTAGACATTAGACCAAATTGGAGATTTTTGGTTCCAACCGCCATGTCTTTGTGAGACACGGTGCGGGTGAACGGACGATCTCCCCATGTGTATTTCCCACCGTAAAGCATGGAGGAGATGTTATGGTTTGGGGGTGCTTTGCTGGTGACACTGTCTGTGATTTATTTAGAATTCAAGGAACACTTATTCAGCATGGCTACCACAGCATTCTGCAGTGATACGCCATCCCATCTGGTTTGAGCTTAGTGGGACTATCATTTGTTTTTCAACAGGACAATGACCCAACACACCTACAGGCTGTGCAAGAGCTATTTTACCAAGAAGGAGAGTGATGTAGTGTTGCATCAGATGACCGATGACCTGGCCTCCACAATCACCCATCCTCAACCCAAACCCAGATGGTTTGAGATGAGTCGGACCGCATAGTGAAGGAAAAGCAGCCAACAAGTGCTCAGCATATGTGGGAACTCCTTCAAGACTGTTGGAAAAGCATTCCAGGTGAAGCTGGTTGAGAGAATGCCAAGCTTGTGCAAAGCTGTCATCAAGGCAAAGTGTGGCTATTTGAAGAATCTCAAATATAAAATATATTTTGATTTGTTTAACACTTTTTTGGTTGCTACATGATTCCATATGTGTTACTTCATAGTTTTGATGTCTTCACTATTATTCTACAATGTAGAAAATAGTAAAAATTAAGAAAACCCTTGAATTAGTAGGTGTTCTTAAACTTTGGACCAGTAGTGTATATGTAATTCATTCAGCGGCCCCATTTTACAGTTTGGTTTAATACCTTTATAACGTTGTGACAGAGAACCTCACAAAAGGCCAGAGGCTAAAACCACCTTCTACAGGGTTTTTTTCTTCTCATGGCCAGTTATAAAAGAGATGGCATGGTAGATGAGTTCATACATCATGATTTGTGTTACTGTTACTAAACTATGCTGTATCCTGTTTATTATAGCAGTGTAAACATTGTTCCTTGTTTGTCCACAGGATGGAAGCAGAGTGACATTAATGCGTCGGGGTTACTGTGGGAAATGCACTCCGTCTTCTGGCTCTGTCCTGCTCATCACAGTGGCCTAAACTGACAGTTTAACCGTGTGTATATTATTAACTATTCTTTAGACATAGATAATGTTTTAGCACTATTTACCACTATTTCCCTCCTAAACATGAAACATGTCACCTGTATTGTGTTTGTATCCAGAGTACACTCTTAGAAAAAAGGTTTCCAAAAGGTTTTTACCGGCTCACCCCATAGGAGAACCCTTTTGGGCTACAGGTAAAACCCTTCTTGGTTCCAGGTAATAACACTTTTGGCTCCCTCTGTGGAAAGGGTTCTACATGGAACCCAAAATGGTTCTACCTGAAACCAAAAGGGTTCTACCTGGAAACAAATAGGGTTCTTCAAAAGGTTATCCCTTGGTTCTAGATAGCACTTTTTTTCTAAATGTGTGTGGTTTTGGCATCCCTCTGTATTGGCATCCCTCCCTCTCTTCGCAGCTCTCTTCAGCTGCTCTTCAAGCCAAGATATCCAACCTCTCAGTGGTGCCAAAGTAACGAGGGTTCCTTCCTCCAAATGACCCCTATTCCCTCCAATGTGTAAATATGTCAATAGAACAGGTGTAAGTACTGCACATAACATGGTAAATGACTTATTTATTATACGATATACTCAACATTTATTTTTACATTGTAAGAATGTAAGACTTTAAGAATTGTGTTTTTTTTCTCTCCAACAAACACCACACAGTGTACTGTATTTACTGTGTATCTATCCACATCCCTTCACCATACACTAGAACAGGGGTATTCAACTCTTACCCTACGAGGTCCGGAGCCTGCTGGTTTTCTGTTCTACCTGATAACTAATTGCACACACCTGGTGTCCCAGGTCTAAATCAGTCCCTGATTAGAGGGGAACAATGAAAAAACACAGTGGAACTGGCTTCGGGGCCCAGAGTTGAGATTGAGGGCACTAGAACATAAAAATGTGCCTTAGAAATATGTAGCATCATATTCAGTCCAGTGTACTGTAGCTGCTTTGTGTTTTTTCTCTCATATTATGGCAGTGTTACGGCCTGGCTCTTCTTTGTCTAATGAGGCAGAAGAAGACTGTCAGTTTTGGGTATGTGTATGAATGTGTACACCCTTTGTATGTACTTTCTCTCTTACACTCTTAGCTGTATTACAGTCTCTGCATCCTTCAGCGTTGTTTTTCCTATGCTCTGTGGTGTCACTATCCAAGCTAGTTCAGTGGCTGAGTGTTTATGGAGCAGTGTAGTAAGTGCTATGTTCCTACCTGTGCTTTAGTTCTTGTAATGGCTGTTTAGGCTGGTCTAATTACCTGGACTAAAGCAGTACACGCAGTCACCAGCAGTGAGCAGTAGGATGGTACATTAGTCACGGGCCCTTGCAAATGGGAGAGACAGCCCTGCACGGCTTTGGCACAAAGGCACAAGGGAAATAAGTATTTGACCCTGCAAAACTGACTTTGTACTTGGTGGCAAAACCCTTGTTGGCAATCACAGAGGTCAGACGTTTCTTGTAGTTGGCCACCAGGTTTGCACACATCTCAAGAGGGATTTTGTCCGACTCCTCTTTGCAGATCTTCTCCAAGTCATTAAGGTTTCGAGGCTGACGTTTGGCAACTCGAACCTTCAGCTCCCTCCACAGATTTTCTATGGGATTGAGGTCTGGAGACTGGCTAGGCCACTCCAGGACCTTAATTTGCTACTTCTTGAGCCACTCCTTTGTTGCCATGGCCGTGTGTTTTGGGTCATTGTCATGCTAGAATACCCATCCACGACCCATTTTCAATGCCCTGGCTGAGAGAAGGAGGTTCTCAACCAAGATTTGACAGTACATGGCCCCGTCCATCGTTCCTTTGATGCGGTGAAGTTGTCCTGTCCCCTTAGCAGAAAAACACCCCCAAAGCATAATGTTTCCACCTCCATGTTTGACGGTGGGGGTAGTGTTCTTTGGGTCATAGGCAGCATTCCTCCTCCTCCAAACACGGCGAGTTTATGCCAAAGAGCTCCATTTTACTCTCATCTGACCAAAACCCTTTCACCCAGTTGTCCTCTGAATCATTCAGATGTTCATTGGCAATCATCAGACGGGCATGTATTGGTGCTTTTGTGAGCAGGGGGACCTTACGTGCACTGCAGGATTTCAGTCCTTCACGGCGTAGTGTGTTACCAATTGTTTTCTTGGTGACTATGGTCCCAGCTCCCTTGAGATCATTGACAAGATCCCCCCGTGTAGTTCTGGGCTGATTCCTCACCGTTCTCATGATCATTGCAACTCCACGAGGTGAGATCTTGTATGGAGCCCCAGACCAAGGGAGATTGACAGTTCTTTTGTGTTTCTTCCATTTGCGAATAATCGCACAAACTGTTGTCACCTTCTCACCAAGCTGCTGATAGTCTTGTAGCCCATTCCAGCCTTGTGTAGGTCTACAATCTTGTCCCTGACATCCTTGGAGAGCACTTTGGTCTTGGCCATGGTGGAGAGTTTGGAATCTGATTGGTTGATTGCTCGTGTGGACAGGTGTCTTTTATACAGGTAACAAGCTGAGATTAGGAGCACTCCCTTTAAGAGTGTGCTCCTAATCTCAGCTCATTACCTGTATAAAAGACACCTGGGAGACAGACATTTTTCTGATTGAGAGGGGGTCAAATACTTATTTCCCTCATTAAAATGCAAATCAATTTATAACATTTTTGACATGCGTTTTTCTGGATTTTTTTGTTGTTATTCTGTCTCTCACTGTTCAAATAAACCTACCATTAAAATAATAGACTGATCATGTCACTTTCTGACTTTAGTTCTTTTGTTATGTCTTTGTTTTAGTATGGTCAGGGCGTGAGTTGGGTGGGTTGTCTATGTTCCTTTTTCTATGTGGTGTTTTTGTGTTTGGCCTGGTATGGTTCTCAATCAGAGGCAGGTGTCGTTAGTTGTCTCTGAATGAGAATCATACTTAGGTAGCCTTTTCCCACCTGTGTGGTGTGGGTGATTATTTTTCCGTTTCAGTTTTTGCACCATTTGTTTCGGTTTTCATTTTGTTTCTCTTGTTCTTTTTGTATTCTGTATTCATTCTCATTAAATTACATTATGGATACATCCTCCTCAGAAGAGGAGGAGGAAAGCCGTTACAGATCATTTCTTTGTCAGTGGGCAAACGTACAAAATCAGCAGGGGATCAAATACTTTTTTCCCTCACTGTATGCTAATACATCATTTTCATACACAAACCTTGATGTATCACGCTATGAAGTCTAATATCAAATCATATGTTATTTGTCACATGCTTAGTGAACAATAGGTGTAGACCAACGGTGAAATGTTTACTCATGGTCCTTCCTAACAATGCAGACAGAAAGAAAATAGAGAAATAATAGAAAGGTAATAACACATAATAATAAAGGTAATAATAGCGATGATCTTGCTATGAATAGACAAGAGAGAAGACATGCCTCTGCCATAAAGCGCTCATTGCTTTCATGATGATCACTTTAACATTATTGCACTTTCCCGACCATACCATAAAGAACAGATTTACGCTGTGCATATGTTTCTGTGAACCCTCCCCCCATCTTTGTTTGTCTATGGGGGTCTGCTCTAGACAGTCACCTGGTCCTCCAGGTGTAATTACTGGTTGGTAGTTTTTTCTAAGATGTGCAGTACTGTGACCATGTGCTGTTGACTGTCTGTCATACTGTAGCTTACGAACCATACATGTAAGGGACTTGGGAATACAAAGCCAATGCTATGACCATGGGGCGCCATGAAAACGCATTCAAATAAGTTGTGTGCTGAGGCTCCAGCTAGTTTGTGCAAGCCTACAATACACCAAATCTCAGGTGTATGGTAGGGAGCTTGCGGATTCTTTTAGCTGTTAGTTGTCAACAGATCCAGGGGGCTCTATTAAACGCAAGAGAGTGTCTACAGTAGTGTAACAGTATAACTTTAGACCGTCCCCTCGCCCATACCCGGGCGCGAACCAGGGACCCTCTGCACACATCAACAACAGTCATCCACGAAGCATCGTTACCCATCGCTCCACAAAAGCCGCGGCCCTTGCAGAGCAAGGGGAACTACTACTTCAAGGTCTCAGAGCAAGTGACGTCACCGATTGAAACACTATTTAGTGCGCACCGCTAACTAAGCTAGCCGTTTCACATCCGTTACACTAGCATAGAAGTGAGGAGAGAAAGAGGGAGAGAGAAAGTCATCACCAAGCAGAAGGATCTGACAGTGCCATGCCAGAATACCTTGTGTTTCTACAGAGCTGTTCCTGGAAATGACATGACAGATTTCATGCTCACAGGGAAATTATTCTTGGTAGGTAGTGTCATGACGTGGCCCTTTCTGGGTGTATATCGTTTCATCCCCCCTCTCTCTCACTCTCTCCTACACCCAGGTTCTGTTATCTCAGGCGATGAATTCCTGGCGGAGACTCTCTCCTCCTGGCCATGCAGAAAGAGAGACACCAAGAGAACAAAGGATTTCACATGGCAAACTCCTAAATCCCCAAAATGGGAATTTGAAACAAAATATCCACTTGTGGGAATGGTCCGTGGACACTTAAGTGATGGGTATGATGAGTGTGTTTCATTTGGTGACCTCAGAGAGGACAGGAAACACACATAACTATATCTCTAAATGTGTACATTCCAAAATCATGAGGTTTGCATCTAATTATTGTATAAAATGAATGAGTAAAGATGAAACTATTTGTGAAATGATGTAATGTGATGTTAAACCTTTAGAGAGAATTGTATTCCCTTTAAAGTTTAACTAAGTCATTGGCCCGCCTCTGTGAGCACAGACATGATCTGGCGACATGAACCGCACTTTCCTATTGTTACGAATAAAAACCCCTCCTGAGGAAATCTTCTTCAGACCACAAAAACCTCAGCATAAGCTAAGGGTGCAATGGTTGTTGAATTCCTAACCATACCACGGGGAGTATTGGCTACACGGGTGGAAATGGTTAAATTCTGAGACTGTCAATCCCAACAGAATAAGAGCAAATCTTAGATACTAATTACTAGTCTGCAGCTAGAAATTATGTCAACCTGGGATGCGAAGTCAGACAACCGCCGAAACATCTATTCTATGAGAACATTTCTGAATGGTACTCTGAAGTATTCATTCTAACCACAAAATACTTGGATCTTTTGAGAGATGGTTACTGTTTACCATCTCCATGGATCCTTCCTCACGTAGGCATGCTGCAGAGAGAAATGCATGACGAACTGAATCTCTGCAGAAGGACCGGATTCCAACAGAAATCACGACGACACACTGGGCGTAAATATATATGAATTGCAATTATACCTGAATGAGTGAGCGTTCATGTGCAAAGGATTAGCATTTCAATTAATATAATTATCAACTGTATAGTGATTCCATTTGTCTTTCCCGCATGTTTTCAGTCCACACCCACTTCCCTTTTTCCACCAAGCCATCATATCGGCTTAGACCACTAGGGAACATCCCCCATCATTTCCTTGTAACCATATCTACTGTGTTGTTTGTTTATGCATTTCTGTGATTATTTAG
Source organism: Oncorhynchus mykiss (assembly GCF_057628025.1). NCBI lineage: Eukaryota > Metazoa > Chordata > Actinopteri > Salmoniformes > Salmonidae > Oncorhynchus > Oncorhynchus mykiss. The sequence goes on along the minus strand of NC_143038.1, from coordinate 54,413,978 downwards.
TTAGTTTGTAAATAAATGATTAAGCCAATTGGTGTATGGATGATTCATAGTAAAGGCTGGGTTCGTGCAGATAACCAACAATTTACAACGTTTGGAATGAGACTAAAGTGAGATAAAGAATAATTCATTAATTAGAAGACTAATTGATCAGATATTAAAATATCTGAAGAGTTATATTAGGAAAATTATAACTTTGTAATCTGAAGATTTTTCTTGGTGCCCCGACTTCCTAGTTAATTACATTCACATGATTAGTTTAATCACATAAAAATAATTACAGAGAATTGATTTAATGAAATAACAGTCTTCACCTTTAATGATGCCAAAGACACGACAGTAGCCTACAGTAGATATTGCATTCAATGTAATAAGGTCGGTCTGAAACCAGTTGTTTTAGTGTCCAGACAGTTTGTGATGTAGCACTTCTGTGGGTATGTTGTGGGTCTAACATACAAGGACCATGACCATGACCATGATCATGTCATTATCTAAACAAAACCACTGGTCTTTGGCAGAGTATCAATCCTCAGAGAGATAACATCCAATGTACTGTAGCAGCCCACATTGACCAGATGTATGGACATTCCCCCAGACCTCAGGTTAAATTAAACAGCCCATTCAATCTCATGTTTTCCAATGTAGGAAGTAAGGTCCTCTGTAATATGTTATGGTCATTGGTTCAGCACTAACATGATGCCAGAAAAATACATGACTTTACCTGTAATGGTTATGAGCATTTTATTGATTGTTTTAAAAGCATGTGTAGCTATGTTACTTAGAACGACATCTCTGCCAGTAGAATGTGTGTATGTGTGTGTGTGCTTGCGCGCCCTCCAACTCACCTGGTATGGTTACTGTTTACCATCTCCATGGATCCTTCCTCACGTAGGCATGTTCTGTTTTAACAAGACCCAGCAAACACCTGTAAGTCTACGGAGCCCAGCTGCTAGGATCACACTGTCATTCACAGCTCCAACTTCAATTATCACTGTCAAAAGGAGAAGATCGAACAACTACTCTGACACCTACAAGGTAAATTGGGTAATTAACTTGTTTCTCCAATCACTTTCTAATATGCTTATGAGTTACAATCTCTCAGTGGACACTTTTCTACTGTTTTATTTGCATCCTAATCACATGGAATCTGTTTTCATGAGTACTTATATGAGGTGCTATGACTTGAGCTCAATCTAACCTTATCAGGAATTCATACACAACCGCTCTTCACATGCTCACTCATATCCTCTGGCAATACTCAATCTGGAACAGACTGCTAAATAGGTGGGGTGATATAATTATCCAGGTAAAGGGTTTAGCCTAGGGTTAGAGCAGCCGCAGTGTCCCACCTGACCTGTTGCCTCCTCCCCTTCGGGCGAGTTCAGCGTCACTGCACCCTGTATCACCAACCAGAGCCCTGTGCCATGCTAACTAAGTGGTAACAGACAGAAAACCCCTTTGTGGGTTTGCTACTAAAACCACCTTAGTATGCAGTATTCCATTGGAAAGCTTTGACATTTCCCCCTGCAGCAGTGCAGGGAGAGTTACCTCTGAATTATGCAGTACAGCAAGTTCAGCTGTTTCCTTAATCTAACCTCGTGGAGTTGTGCAGACTGCATGTTCATATTTTTTTTAGAGCACATTTAATGCTGGGAGTGGTTGGAGTCCCCTGTCAATGTGGAATATGTGTTTTGTGTGTATTATGTATAGATGACATGGTTTCACATCATCATCTTGTACTGGAGTGAATATTTAGAATCAATTTCTATTCTGTTCCATGTTTGTATTTTTTTATTTTGAACTACAGTTTATATCTAACCATTGTGTAGAATCAGGTGTGTGTGTGGGGAGGGGGGGGGGGGTATGGTTGTCTGTGTCTGTATCTGTACCTGTGCTTGCATCTGTGTCTGTCTACGTCTGTGCCTGTGTGTGCTCAAATCAGACATATTCCCAGATCTTCCCACACAGATTAAACAGCGACATCGGTCCTTATAGGTCCTGGGGCTCTACTGTACATTCCCAACACATGTGTCCTTTATCCTAAGGACATTTTATTTCTGAACACTGAAAATTGTGAGGTTAAAAATCATGGCATGCCCTGGGAAAAATAAATATTAGACACCTCGGCCATGATGATCCTCATCCTGTTTTTAGAGAACATCAGGATTAGCGTAAACCCAGCGGCAGATAAAACACCTTGTAGAACAGCCCCCACCACCATCACCATCATTGCTGTACATACACAAACTGTATGTGTGTGTGTGTGTGTGTGTGTGTGTGTGTGTGTGTGTGTGTGTGTGTGTGTGTGTGTGTGTGTGTGTGTGCGAGCGTGCATATATATCTCTCTGTCTGTATAGAGTCTGCTGATGTGGAACATTGTGGATGTTTTAGTCTACAGGAGTGAGGAAGTCTGAAGATCAAAGCTCCCACCTACAAACAGTAGACAGCGCTGACTATCTTTATTTTATCATCTGTGCCTCAGTGCTGCTTCTTCAGAGTAGTGCAACCTTGTTCCAGATTCAAAAGTGTTGAAGACAGATGTCTGAACATTGTGGGAAATGAAGCAAGGTAAGCACATAGAAATGTAGTGAATTGAGTGGTACATGAGCATGTTGAAAATAGAGAAAAGCCAAGAGGGAATTCAAGGAGTTGTATAATATATTAGGCAGTAATACCATCCCTTGAATGAATCTAAGATAAATAAATAAATTAAAAAATATATATATATATAGATACAATTGCCCAGTAAAGTGAATAGAGCCCTGAGCATGGAGATTATTGCAGTGATATTCTTAACATGGCTCTGCTCTCTGTGAAGAATTATCCTTTGAGAGGAAAAGCCTTGGGACTCAAAGCTCTCGAGTGCATTGAGTCTGTCTGCCTGTGTCTTGGTGATGCGGCAACGCTTTTCTCTGGTGGTAAATGGCAAGCACTTGTTGGAGAGCCAACTCTGCCAGCTATACCTCACAGGAAATTGAAATGGGAAATTCCAGAGTGGGAGGAAAAAGTTGGACACTTCATCAAACAAATGGGGGTAAAATGTATCATTTCTGACCAAATGTGACTTGGAAAGAATACAGTGAAGTGAGTCCTCAGTTCTGTGTTTGAGAAGGGGAGTTTCTTGGGTTGGCTTGGTTACAGTCTGATGGTAAAACATTAGCATAGGAAAACTCATGAACGATTCAAAGGCAAAGTTTTCCAACTGTTTAGTTTATTTCAGTAGGCCTATATGATGGAAAAATACTCTTACAATTCACTTGTAATGTCAATTACATTTTGATTCTATGTAGCCTAATGAACGGAGTGAAATGTAATTAATAACGACAGTGTAAAGTGTTACTTGCAATATTTAGCTGTCAAGATATTCTGCGGAATGTGCTGCTTCTATTGGAGGCAATAAGGTAGAGCTGGAGTATCCGAAAACCGCGCTTCTTCATTGATGAATGAAACGCGAGGGCAGGGCTCTCTGTTTGAGGAAAGTCGAGCGCCACATGTTTACGAACGTGCGCGGACACTCTTCAAGTGTACCTTTTGCTTTATTGGTCTCAGTTATCATCCCATCGTCCTGGAACAAGACTGGTATGTTCACTCGCAGCTCCAAGAAGAGAGAATCCAGTAGAACGGTGAGTGATGCAAGTTGTCGTTTTTCACAGGATCCCACGTTTTTGCAGAAATATAATAAAACGATGGTTGCATGACAACGGCATCAGTGTGGTTACCAGTTTCCACAAACGCTGTGCTGTGTAAATGCAGTCTGTGGACTTTGTTTCTCAATCGGCAAAGCAGTGCATTCCTCTTTGTACCGTTTCCGTGGGGAAGTTACATCTGCTCCGGAAAGATAACGCATCCACCAGTACAAATCAAAGACGAATTAAGTCACATTAATTGGCCCGCTGATGAATAGTTGGTTTGTATTCTACTCCAATACGCATACTTTGTCAAACCTTTCATAGAGACTTCTGATTTTATGAACTGTTAGACTGAGGCACAGAACTATATTTTTTCCAACATATTTTCTCTATCAGTGGTATTTTGGGGTAATTTTGCCCAGGTCATATACTCAAAGGGAGTAGGGCCTAATGCACCTGGATTTATGTCATTGTAATGTTTCAAAATGTCGATGCCTTTCGAGATTATCTGTAAACCTACTATGTCCCAATGTGAATTTTTGTCATGTGAGAGACAGCATATTGTATGTGTTTGATGAAGAGATGCATTATACAAGGATGTATCATATATTGGTTCTTCTCTCTGTCACTAGCTGAACACCCTTGCTGAATCAGAGAGTGAACAGCTGTGTAGCTGTGTGGAGACCAGTGACCGGGCTTCATTCTGCACCAATGGAGGTAGGGACCCTCTCTCTCCTTCTCTATTTATACACTTACCCTTACTTTTACAGGGCATCTCGCTACTCCCTCCCTGCCAAAAACTTCAGTTAGTATCAGTTAAAAGATTCAGTGGTGGTAGTTGGTAAGGTGGAATAGTGCTGGCTCCTTGTTTGAGAAAACATCATGAGAAAACTCTGAATACATACTGCTCTTGAATAGTATAGACCATATCTCTATTCCAGTTTGAGGCATTGGACACTTCCTTCTCTGCTAGAGCACTGGTCTGGAGGACACCTGTGGGTTACTGAAGCCCTCATGTGTTCAGGTTTTAATGGACTCAGCCATGCATATCAGAGTCAGCAAGGCATTGTTCATTATCTGTGTGCCCTAACATAAGTTGACTTTAAGAAAGCCATTCATGCAGTATGGGATATTTGAAGCAGTCATTCTACACATGCTCTCCGCTTGTATTTGTTTTAGAGTGAAAGGAATGAGCGTTGGGTAGACTTTCATATGCAGCACTTATAAACTGTATTGTGTTTAGGTATGATTCACTATGAGGCTATATATTAAGACAACATTAATTTTCCAGAACTGTTTAAAATAGTTGAACTGTGTGTGTGCAAACTTTATTACAAGAGTTATTAGTTAAACTGGGTGTGACAAACAAAAGCTCTATTCAGTGTTAAATCGGGGCACTCATCGATTATTGAAAGCAATACCTTTTACCTCTACATGATGGTTTCATTTCTTCCAAGAAGAAGTAGACATCCCTCTATGTGACACGTCCTCTATCAGCAATGTAAGCAGCCCTAATGAAGGCCAAGCCTGGTCTGTCTGTAAAAGAGGGTCTACAATGAGAGAGGAGGGGCTGCCAGTCTAGGCAGAGGCTCATCAGGCCTCCATTCTGTAAACTATTACAGGGCAACAGCCAACCTCTGGAATGTGCCTTTAATTGCCTGTGTTTGCAGTGCCACAATAAAAGTAAACCTTTTCCCGACAAACCAACCCAACGGCAGACATTTCTTACAGACGGCCTTGAAAACTCTGCTTTGTGTGCAGAAGCTAGAACAGTGCGAGGGAACTTTATGGCTACGAACATCACTGAACTCCTTTGTTCCTTCCTAAAAGAAAACACTCCAACCAGTCTCTTCCTCCCTGGTTCTCAGCAAAGTATGTTTTCATGCCGATTGATATAGATATGGGTGTTTTATTTTGAATGGGGACTTTAGCTGACCTCAGTGTTGGAGATTAGGTAATCGGAGAAGGCAGGTGCGTACATAGTATAGACAGTACTGTAGCTAGGCTACTATATAACCTTGCTGTTTATTAACTAAGAGTGACAAAACTGCTAAGTCAACACAGGGACCTGCAAGACTGCCAAAATCAGACCTTGAATTGTCTCCCTGGGAAATGATTGATGATGTTCATGGTGTATATGGGTTGGGATTGGGACTGGGCTATTTTTTTTATTTTTTATAATAATAAAACATTTTAAAAAATCTAAATCTGGTTCTCTATAACAGCCTTTAAAACAGCCACGGTTGCTGATGTCAGACATAGTTGCACAAGAGCACCCTCTTTGATGACATGCACTGTGTGAGTCTGGAGGAAAGCCAAGGAGGTTGGGAAAGCCAGGCCATTTAAAGAACTGTGTTGAACTCTCAGAAATGAATAACTAACAGTAAAAGGGACTGGGCTAAGTAAGCGCTGAGATCCACATCCCTCTACCATTCCCTACACTTTCACATGTGTATCTCCAGAATTCTCAAAAATATTGATTATTTTCTAAATGTTCAGAAGCTTGAGATTTCAGGAAGAGTTTGGCAGTTTTTTTTCTTCTTTTCTTCTTCTGTGCTATAAAGAAGCTTCCGCTAAGCTGGTGTCCAGGGGTTTTATGCCTACTCTTCCGCAGTGGTTTTATTGTGTTGGCTGGTCCCATTCAGGTCCTATTGAAGGCCCAGTCAAGTGCCATCCATTTTAAATGACTCAGGTCTACTACTGACCAGATTTTTCACCGACCACTGTTGAGCTTTCATCCAACCAATCACACTCAGTCTGGCTTCTGAAAAAGATTGACTAAAGGAAAACTCCAATAAGAATTAGTCACTTTAGTATAACATGATTTGTTCTCAGAAAAGCAATGTATGCAAATGGGAATATGTTATGCGTTACTGTGAGCTACTGTCTTCTACAGGATGGATAGACTACAGGATGGATAGACTACAGGATGGATAGACTACAGGATGGATAGACTACAGGATGGATAGACTACAGGATGGATAGACTACAGGATGGATAGACTACAGGATGGATAGACTACAGGATGGATAGACTACAGGATGGATAGACTACAGGATGGATAGACTACAGGATGGATAGACTACAGGATGGATAGACTACAGGATGGATAGACTACAGGATGGATAGACTACAGGATGAATAGACTACAGGATGGATAGACTACAGGATGGATAGACTACAGGATGAATAGACTACAGGATGGATAGACTACAGGATGGATAGACTACAGGATGGATAGACTACAGGATGGATAGACTACAGGATGGATAGACTACAGGATGGATAGACTACAGGATGAATAGACTACAGGATGGATAGACTACAGGATGGATAGACTACAGGATGGATAGACTACAGGATGGATAGACTACAGGATGGATAGACTACAGGATGAATAGACTACAGGATGGATAGACTACAGGATGAATAGACTACAGGATGAATAGACTACAGGATGGATAGACTACAGGATGGATAGACTACAGGATGAATAGACTACAGGATGAATAGACTGCTGTATAGATAGACTACAGGATGAATAGACTGCTGTATAGATAGACTACAGGATGAATAGACTACAGGATGGATAGACTACAGGATGGATAGACTACAGGATGGATAGACTACAGGATGGATAGACTACAGGATGGATAGACTACAGGATGGATAGACTACAGGATGGATAGACTACAGGATGGATAGACTACAGGATGGATAGACTTCAGGATGAATAGACTGCTGTATAGATAGACTACAGGATGAATAGACTGCTGTATGCCTAGTTGTATTGATTCAGGGGATTAGTTTGATTTGCCTCTGGCTTCAGAACAATTCAATCTGTCCATTTCAACAATGCCAATATATTCTGATGAAGAGTAGCTGCACATTACTAACCCTACTGCAAGTGTGTCAAAGAGCCAGTGTAGCTGTGTAACCAGAGTTGGCAGTTCTAGGCAGGGGAGGTTAGGATAGGGGAAGACAGGAGTGGATTTAACTTGCACAACGCGCTCCTTTGAATTATTAATGCTGGCCGTTGGCTTGATTGATTTTCTTTGTGCTAATGAGACTCATTACAGAGCTTATTAACATGAGCACTGTGTGAGAGCAGATATCTGATCAGCCTGATCGTGTGACCCACTTAACTCTCCACTGGTGTGTTTTAAAGCTGTGTTCGATAACTCACCTAACGCACTGCCAAGGCATGTTGGCGCACCACTGCCAATGATAATGGTGCTTGAATGTTAACACTTGACCAGTAGTTAATACTAGGGCAGGTTATAGTAATTTTACTGTAACTCCTGCAAAGTCTTCCCATTTGCAGTCATTTCTTCTTGCCAGTATCTTAATTCACGTGGTACAATAGGTTAGTCGTGGTATTTGGAAAAAGCCTGCTCTTGTATGCACCACTGGCCTAAGCTGAAACCCAAGTTGGAGTAAAATCAGAGGAGAAGGGATATGGAGGGTGTTTGGGTTTGAGTTTTAACCCGGCCTCAGTGAGCGCCCTAAAAGCCCACTGACGTCTGTCCTCACAGTAACCCGATCTGATCTGCATAACACAGACCCACCTTGCTATTCATCATGTTAACAAGCAGCCCAGTCAAATAAAACTGTCAGCCTGGTTTGGCATATGAATGTCCCTTTAAAAAGGACCCTCTCGTTTTAGTTCTGAAGAGGCCACAGCACTAAGGCGAGAGAGACCCTGGTGGCCACCACCACACAAACACAATAGGCCTGTTGAATTTACCATGGTTCCTCTCTTGTCTGTAGTGTCAGTATTGGCATGGAGATGGATGCAAACCTCCAGTGAAAACCCTGAAGAGGTTTACTGGTAATTATTGGACCAAATCCCTATCTCCTCCACTCCCTGTGTCCTTTAAAGTGGTAAGCAGCAACATCTGTGCCGCGTGGTAACACTCATTTAGGTCAGGAGGCAAATGAGATGTTGTGGCGGCTTTTTATTGTGTAAATTGAATGTTTTGTCTTTGTCGTTTAAGAGGATCCAATTTTAAACGGCTGTTTTTTTTGCGCCGGAGGGTTTTTGCTCAGCAATAATACAAACCCAGAGAACTCTTTAACCCTGAAATTAATCATAGTTTGACCTTTACAAATCCTCTGACAGGGTTGGGAGCCTATCCTCCCTCTTTTTCCCCTCCCTTTCTAGCTCTCTTACTCCTCTCTCTCTCTCTGCATAAAAGGCTGGGTCAAGATCAGTTGCTTCTCTGAAAGCTTCTCTATGGGCTCAAGAGGGAGAAGCTGTCTTTGATTGGCTGTAATTCTTTTTTTTTAAATGAAACGTTCCATTAGATATGGTGGTCACGGAAACGGGGAAGCATGTGGTAGCCCGCTGAGACACCGAGGGCCAATCGGGCGGCTCGTGAATTCCAATGGAGTGGCATGTTAAAAGTTGAGATGAGCCAGGGTTGGCTGCATCTAAAAGTCACCCCATGTGACACGAACAGAGGTCATTGTGGAAGGACCCCTCCCCAGATAAGAGCCTGTTTTATTAGTTCAGTGTCTCTCCTATCCAGCGCTCTCCTTTGATCCCCAGTCATATTGAAATATTGTGTTGTAAGCGCTGCTCTTTATGGCCTTTCTGTGTTTATCTACCTGGAGAGGGGAAATTATATATTGAGTCTGGATGAGATCCAAGTAGTAATGATGCTGCTATCTATGACACCCCTGTAACAGATGCTTTACGCTGCTCAGGGAGATGAAATCCGTGTATGTGTGTTTTCTGTTACAAGGGTGTCATCATTTAAGCTAATGATTACATGACGGATGTGTTTGTATTCTTATTTGCAATATGGTAATCTGATGACTGTGTTGTGACCCAGTGGAAATGTCATAAAATAGGCCTACCTGATTACTTCTTATCCCTTGCGCAAATACATTACAGCTGTATCTGTCCCAAGCTCACTGGCTCGGGTAACTCTTAGGGCCCAAAATATGTTGGACAGTGTTGCAAGAAGCTTCAGGCCAGACCCAACCTGATAGTGTTTCAAGTTCGTTGCAGACAGGCCGTGCATAGCCAATGTGATATATTTATTTTTATCAGGATATTTTCTACCTGCAGGCTGCAATGTTTTTATTTGTTAGCTTTATAGGCTATTTTTACATAGTTGGCAATAGAAGTTACTTTTTTAGGTTTGCATCATTTTCATTTAGATAGAATTTTGATTAACCACGTGACAGTGATTTTGAGATACGAAGACTTTATTATAATAATGAAATTAAACCGTTCTACAAATGTACATATGAAAACCATAACTGGCACGCAGATCGGTAGAAATGGTAAGATAAATTGGCATTACACATGAAAGTTTTCTGACTCCTCATGTAGCCTATTACCGGCAACTTCGGGAGAGTAAGGCAGAATCTGCGAAAACCAGTAGGAGCATGTGGATAGTCGGGTCAGGTTTTTTTTTTTTATGATCTTGATCTCTGGCTCCCTCTTGAGTCATTTGAGAGTTATTTCATCGAACAGTGAGCTTAAAGCATCAGACATGCTCAATGCATACTTAAAAAAAAAAACTTTTTCCACAATTTGTTAGGTTAAGCCTTATTCTAGAACATATTTTTTTATTATCTACACCCCATAATGACAAAGCAAAAACATGTGGAAAACATTTAGGAATTTTTGCTAATTTATTAAAAATAAAAACCATAAATATCACATTTACATAAGTATTCAGACCCTTTATTCAGTACTTTGTTGAAGCACCTTTGGCAGCAATTACAGCTTCGAGTCTTCTTGGGTATGACGCTACAAGCTCGGCACACCTGTATTTGGGGAGTTTCTGCCATTCTTCTCTGCAGATTCTCTCAAGCTCTGTCAGGTTGGAGGGGGGCTTTGCTGCACAGCTATTTTTTTGGTCTCTCCAGATATGTTAGATCGGGTTCATGTCCGGGCTCTGGCTGGGCCACTCAAGGACATTCAGAGACTTCTCCCGAAGCCACTCCTGCTTTGTCTTGACTGTGTTCTTAGGGTCGTTGTCCTGTTGGAGGGTGAACCTTCGCCCCAGTCTGAGGTCCTGAGCGCTCTGGAGCAGGTTTTCATCAAGGATCTTTTTACACTTTGCTCTGTTCGTCTTTGCTTCGATCCCGACTAGTCTCTCAGTCCCTGCCACTGAAAAACAACCCCACAGCATGATGCTGCCACCACCATGCTTCACCATAGGGATGGTGCCAGGTTTCCTCTAGACGTGATGCTTGGCAATCAGGCCAAAGAATTTAATCTTGGTTTTATCAGACCAGAGAATCTTGTTTCTCATGGTCTGAGAGTCTTTAGGTGCCTTTTGGCTAACTCCAAGCGGGCTGTCATGTGCCTTTTTTTTTTTGTTTCAAATATTTTTTATTAAACACACACAATAATGGTGTATAGGTAGGTATACAAGACAGGTATACAATTCTTATCTAAACATTAAAGAGCATACAGGAACAACAAGACCCAGAGTTCTGGGTGCAGAACAAATAATACAAAACACGACATACAAAACAAGGACACGTAGAAAGAAAGAGGGAAGATGAAATGTGGAAAAAGGTCGCAAAGTTCAAGGGGGCCGAATACTTTCACAAGGCACTGTGTATATACAGTGCCTTGCGAAAGTATTCGGCCCCCTTGAACTTTGGGACCTTTTGCCACATTTCAGGCTTCAAACATAAAGATATAAAACTGCCTTTTTTTGTGAAGAATCAACAACAAGTGAGACACAATCATGAAGTGGAACGACATTTATTGGATATTTCAAACTTTTTTAACAAATCAAAAACTGAAAAATTTGGCGTGCAAAATTATTCAGCCCCTTTACTTTCAGTGCAGCAAACTCTCTCCAGAAGTTCAGTGAGGATC